>NC_056751.1:136082532-136127532 GCF_019279795.1 Protopterus annectens
CTTTTCCACTTAGTTTTATAAACTTTTCTGATAGAAGCATTATGGGAGGAAATCAGAATCCTCTGAACTGGGGAAGAAAGCCTTGATTGTCTAGCCATCATCGGAACAGAAGAAACTATGTGGTTAATTTCAGGTTGTGAAGATCCGGATGGAGTTGCCCTGAGGGATGAGACAGAAGATCTGGAAAGGGTTCCAGTATCTACGAAGGGCAAATCAGATGAGAACACAGGAAGGTGAACCAGACTTATCGAGGCCAAAAAGGAGCAATGAGGATCAGTTTGCTCTTCAACTTGCATGCTTTCTGAAGAAACTTGGGAATCAGAGGAACAGGTGGGAATGCATAAAGTGAACCAGAAGGCCAAGCATGGACTAGAGCATCTCTCGGTGACTGTCCCTGTGGATGGATCAGGGCAAAGTACGTGCTGCATTTGTTGTTGAGTGGAGAAATGAAGAGGTCACAATGACCCCATTTGAGGAAAATTCCATTTGCCACTGACTGATTCACAGACCTTTCATGGGGCATCAATAATATTCTGCTGAGCCTGTCCGCCAGTATGTTGTGCGTCCCGGGAATGTGCGTTGAAACTATAAAGCGATTGGTAGACAGAGCCCATTGCCACCTTCTCATTGCTTAATTGAAATATATTATTGTAACTGCCAAACGACCAGACCACCACAAAGTAAAAAGCTGTAACTTTTATTAAAACAGAGTAAACGCTTTTGTCCACCAAAACGTAGACTTCATCAGAATCAAAACCATCATCAAATAGAGAGTTTATGTAGTACACTTAAAATCAATTACATTCTCATTAGTCAACTAGTTAAATAAAGTGGTAAACAAAAAGGCACAATTGATTTAAACGGACCAACTGAGTAAAGGTTCTGTTGTTCTAAAAACTACACTCTCACTGCTTCTCGACAAATGGGGGTAAGACCTAGTTCCACCTTGTTTGTTGATATACCACACAACAAACATGCTGTTGGTTTGAATCGCAATTGTTCCTTGAGGGAGAAGGGAGTGAAGTGCTTGCAATGCTAGAAGCACCACCCTCATCTCTAGGATGTTGATATGCAGGTTGGTCTTCTGGGGAGTCCACATGCCTTGAACTGTCCGTTCCAGGTTATACCCCCCTCATCCCAGCTGGGAGATGTCCATGATTAGCGTGGCGATCGGTGTGGGCACAATGGACAGTCAACCTTGCGTGACTTCAGGATCATGAAGCCACCACAACAGAGAATTCCTGCACACCTGAGACATCTTATAGGATGGTTCAGGGGTTGGTGCAGAAGGGACCATTGCACTGACAACGTGAACTGAAGAACTCTCATGTGTAAACAAGCTGTTGGTAGTAATGTTATTGTTGCAGCTATAGAGCCCAAAGCCCTGAGAACAAGACTTGCTGGAGGAAATGGAACTGCTAGCATTTGTATGACATGCATCCTTAGTGAAATAATCCTTTCTGGCAGACGGCAGGCCGGGGTTTTTATAAAATCTATCATTTGCACTAGTTGGAATTGCAACTTCTGAAGATTTACAGTGATCCTTAAGGTTGGGGCCAGTTGTAACAAGCAATCCCTAGCCTGAATCACTAAATGCCTGGTCGGTGCAATTAGGAGCCAGTCATCCAGATAAGGAAACATGTGGAATCCCTTCAGTTTGAGGTGACCTGCAACTACTGTTATGCATTTGGTGAACACCTTGGGGGCTGTGGTAAGACCAAATGGGAGTGTATGGAATTGGTAGCAACTGGCTCCCTGCCTTAAATGGAGGTACCTTCTGGAGCATCTGTTCATTTTGATATGATAGTACTCATCCTTCAGGTCTACTGGGCACATCTGGATGGACTGAAACTTGACCATCCTGAACTTCATGTGTTTTACTGATTTGTTCAGGTAAGTTAAGTCCAGTATGGGCCTGAGGTCCCCTGTTTTCTTGGGAACTACAAAAAAAAAAAATGGGAGTAAATCCCTGATCTGCGTTGGTCTAGTGGGAACCTCCTGGAAGACTATTATTTTTGGAGCAACTTTGCGATTTCTAAAGATGCCACCTCCCTCTGATTGGGTGGAACATATGGAAGGTGCTGTTTTGGCTTGGGGAGGTTTAACAAGGGAATAGAATAACCTCTGGATATAATTTTGTGCACCCATCTGTCACTGGTGATGTCTAACCAGGCTTTTAGGTGCAAGGAGCAAGGTCCCCTGACTGCCTCCAGAGATGGACAATTGGGCAACGTTTCAGGGATGCTGCAAGAATTTCTCCGAAGGAGAATCTTGAAACCCCTGATTTAGCAGACCTCCTCTGCCACAAGTGCGGTATCTAACACTCAAATTATTCTCCCCCTTTGTCCTTGCGGAAAAATCTCCTTCAGCATCTTGAAATGGACCCTCGGACTTTCTGAAACCACAACTTCATTCCCCCATGCTGGTTCCTGGAAAATGACCTTTGCAGGGTAGAGAAGCAGATTCCGATAGCAGACAGGGTCTTTCTGTGTTTCTCGCTGTGGGAGAGTGCGTCTCGTACTGTCGGTCCAAAGAAGAAGGAACCATCAAATGGGGCACCAACAAATTACACCTTAAAAGGTTCCACAAAGTCACACAGTCGCATCTAGGCATGACGCCAAATGGCAATGCCAGAACCGGCCGTCCTAGAGGTACCCTCAACTGCATGAGAGATGAGCTTCATGGACCCATTAGAAAAGGACTACAGAGTGGCCAAATGACAGGAGAAGGAGGTCTGCTCCCCATTATGGACATGGGTCCGGAGCTACACAGTTCCCTAAGCAAATCCCTCTGTAGCCTCAAAGTGGGAAAGATAGTTCAATACTCTGAGGGCAAAAGTCGAAGAAGTGCACACCCTTTTTCTGAATCTGTCCATAGCCATAGACTCCTGGTTAGGGGGATGGACAGTAGATCTTTCTTGGGCAAGCTCTTTCTTGGTGACCGCTGCAACCATCATGGCATCTACTGGAATGCCCTTCATTCAGTGGGGACTATCCTGAGGGGCACTAAGAATCTTGTCAGCTCTCTTTGGTATCGGCTCTGCAGCATCTGGTTCCTTCTATCCCTTGTAGACACCAAGTCCACTATGGGATCTGCAGGGGGAGACACCCAGGATGTAGATGGATCAGTCCCAAAAGTCTCCAGGAACACTGATTCATCCAAGGTGGGTTTTGGGGTCAACCAGACACCTCTCTGACGAAGGATTTCCAAAATGTCTCCAAAAGAGACATCAGGTGTTGATCTAGGGGACCGCTCCCCTTCATTGAAGTCAGTGTCTGTCATGAGAAATTCCTCTGGGGAATCTAGGTATCTCCTTTTGCCCCTTTTCTTCCGAGAAGCCTCCTTGGTGGGGTGCTCTGGGGAGGTGAAACAAGTCTGGGCTTCTACAAGCGAAAGAGACTGGAGACTCTGAGGGGCCGGCTCCACCAGTGGCAGAGATGAGGTCTCCGACGCAGAGCTCAGGCTGGGAAGGGGGTGGATCCTATACTGTAGGAGCCAGAAGCCTCCTAGTACCACGAGGACTCTCTCCACCACTTCAAAAGCTGAAGGACTCCTGAGGAAGCCTCCCCTGCCCTACGGGTCAGGAACAGACTGCCTCTGGTCACCAGCAACCCTCGGCTCTGAGGGGGGAGTTGGCAGTGAGCTGTCAAATGCCGAGGCACCGAAGGGAAGCGACAGCTCTGAAAACTTCAGAGTCAAGGTTATCCCCCCAGACTCAAATGTTGAGGCTTTGGCTCTGAGGCATGCTTGGCCCTGATATGGTCAGAACCAAGTGAGTCAAGGAAGCAGTCGGGTTCGAAGTAGTAAAGACAATCAGACACAATAAGCCAGCTCCCAAGACCAATGGATCTGGGAGCTCTAAAGTGGCAGGCCGGATCGGAGAAGGAGATACTATTTTGCGAGGGGAAGCTTTGCTCACAGATCTTATAGGGGACGGAGCTGGAATGACCCCCATCTGAATCTGTTTATGGAGAAACTTCCTCATCAGTCTGTCCACCTCATTCTCTGACAGGCTCCAAGAGGACCTGATGGAAAAGGAAACAGAGGAGGATCTGCAGTGATGTCTGGGAGAGGCATCCCAAGGAGATGTACTTGGCACCACAATTTCCGGCCCTGAAGGGGCTACCAAGGCATGGGACGGAGGGGTAGCTGCAGAGATTGGAGATGAGGGACTGTGCTCCGAGATTCTCGGGGGCCTTTTTAGGAGGCTCTGACAAAACTAAGGCAGAGGGGTCTCGGGATTGTTTCTTAGGATCCCTGGCCTCCTTTGACTTTTGGTGGGGGAGGGTTGAAGCCCTGAGACAGAAGGAATCGCTGGAGAAGGAGGGGGAATAAGACCCTTAAAGACCAGCTAGTTTCTTCTATCTGAAATGGCCTGGGGAAGGAAGGCCTTGCAGAGAGAACACACCACCTCAAAGTGGGCAGGACCCAAACAATAAATGCACTCCCTGTGGGCATCAGATACAGGGATCTTGTGCCCACAGGAAGTGCATTTTTTAAACCCAACAAACTTGTTGGATTTCTCCAACATGGTAAGGGAAAGAAAGAAAGGACACAAAAGAGGCATAACGAGACAAACTTCGTAGAAATAACTACTACAAAAAAGACTTTAAAAAAAAAAAAATTACAACAGAAAGTTAGGGTAGGTTTTAAAGAAACGACTGCCAAAGGCCACTTACGATTGTTGAAGAAAAGCACTGAAAAAAAGGCCCATAGAGGATAACTGGACCACGATGCTTTGCTGATGTGTGGTAAATGAGATCTGAGGTATCTGGGAGGAGCAAGGCAGTATGGGTAGTGTGGGAGGAGCTTTACCTTGCTAACAGCTGAGTCGGTTCTGATTCGGAACCAAGACCCACAGGTTTGATGAAGACTGAACAGACATCAGATCTCTGATTTAATCTGAAACTTGTAAACATGCAGATTTCTGTACAACATGTATACTCACAAGCTAATTCTGCTGTAACCACATCTATTTAACTCTGACTTATCAACCACAAATACGACCAACTGTCTTATCTTAATTGCACTGCTATGGAAATGCTAGCTGCTACTTCTGTATAACACAGGTTATGTGAACTGTGTGGTCAAATCTACTGCAACTCTTTTCACATGTCTTGTGTCTGACTGAAAATGGTCTGCAGATTGATCCACATACCTGCTTAACAAATTACAATTACATACCTGCTTAACAAATTACAATTATATAAATAAGTAAATAAAGTAAGGACTCGCAGACATTTAGAAAAAAGCAGAATCAATATAGAGCAAGAGTGCATAGAGCAGGTGAAGTTTAACATGCTTTGTAAGGCCTGTATTGTATTGCAGGGGTATTACACATGGATGGTTTAGGAAATCAAGGGGTCTCACAATATAAGCATGCTGACCATTTTATTAGGAGCAGTAGCAAATGGCTGTAGGATTTAAATTCTACTACAGTCCTTAGTTCAATGGAAAATTTGTCCACCAAGATGGATCAAACTAATGGATTCCTCACAGAATACCTCAAATACTCAAGTTTATTGTTCTGTTGACTTCGTATCACAGGTTGTGGCAAAAGGACCTATGACTTACACCCCAAGCCAATGGTGGACAGAGGTTAGATTAATTTGAAGACCAGTTAAGTTAATGGCCTAATCACCCCCCCCCCCCCACACACACATACATGCAGTCATTTATTTCTGGATAAAGTCAGGCAGTAATGCTTCAGTCAAAAAGCAAGTAGGATAAATTTGCAAATGTCATTCATGAGGAGCAAGCAAAGGTGGCCCATACTCAATATCTAAGGTAGAACCCCTTTAAGAATAGAGGATCTTGCTTTGGGGACGATGTTGTTTTTGAACTCTTCAGCAGGGTAGTCAGCTATACTGTACATTATTCCAGTTGCTTCCACACTAGAACATGTTGGCTGAAGGCTCTGTCCAGCTAAAGACCAAGTCATTTAAAAAGATGATCAGTCCAGTAACTATCACAACTACTAATATCACATTCACTGGTCACTGAACCTAGTTTACCTGAGGATAAGGATGACGCATTTGGACTTTAACCTACCAATGGCGGATTTAGGCCTTGGCGCAGGGGCGTGCGCCCTCCCCTTTGTTTTTTTTAAGCACCCTTACAGAGTGTTATAAAAAATTGCTTTTTAACTGTCTCAGTTGAAATCAGAAAATATACAACAAAAGTGGTACACAGTTAAGAAAGTACCTCATTTGCTTGTACATTTTCAAATTTCAAACCACAGAAGCTTTATTTTCTTCAAGTAGTTATTTTTCCATCTTGCTTCACAAGTCATGATGGAACGCTCATTTAGAGTATCCATTCAGGTGACTTGATAACCCTAAGATCCCGAGTGTCTCTTCTAATGCATCTCCCATCATGACTACAAATCTTTCAGACAGTAAGACCGAGAGAAGCTTGTCTGAGGAACAGCTGAAAAAAAAAGAGCGCAAGGTACTTGAAGGACAGCTGCAGGCTACACAATATTCTGGACTATTTCTGAGGCATTAACCCTGCCACTTATATGATGTTTTGTTAATCTATGTTACGGCACCTTGAAATCCCACGTTCTGTAAGTTTTTCGGTTGTCATACTTAAAAATGCGGTAGCACTATTCTCGCGGTTATTTAGAAGTTTGGTTGCGCCTATTGCGATAGCTGTTTGTTATGGAAATACTCCCTTCCCTATGACATTTTATTTGTTCCACATTATGAAGGACAGTGTTCCTTATTTTGTAGCTGGAAGGTCGAGAGTTATGATTGCTACTTGTATTTGTCTGCCAATTCTTTCTCTTCCTAGTAAGATGAAAAGATGGCACAGTTTCTTTAGGAAAGTGTTAGCTTTTCCTTGACAATTTAAATGACATTTCTACATGTTTCAGAGCCTTTATACTGGCAACACATATGAGATTGCTGGTATTCAGTGTGGCTCACAATTCCCACATTCATCATGTATCAGTGATTTTAACACTGGAGTGGAAGAACTAGGAATGGAAAAACAAGGACCATTGTGGCAAACTGAAAGATCTTTTTCTCTTCAAAGTGTAAGTAATGATGTGTACAGCTTGTGTAAGTTTTAAAGTGAGATATGGTGCAAGTGGAAAGTGAGCAAAAGTGTAATTTAGTTGTAAGGGACAACAGAAAAAAAAACAACTTTGGTGGGAATACAAAAAAGAAGAACAGAATATTTAATTCAAAAGTGAGAAACTGAGCTGACTGAAGGATTCTAGCATGTTGTAGCTAAATCTGGGGTAGCTGAGAAAATGAGGCATAGGAAGTCGTAAGGAAAGTTATTGAAGTTAGCACAGAAGGCAGTAAATGTAACTCATAGACTGGGAAAATAATTTTAACAGTAGAAGTAACATGTCATTAACCATTTGTGTTCTGTGAGTCATGTTTTAACTCTTTTAGCACAGTATTGGCTTTAATAAACTTGAGGTTGGGAGTTGGCATAATGGTTATTTACCTCAAAAACACAAGGTTCAGGATTTCATAGGATCATAGGAGGTTACTAGGGCCTTTTACAAACAAGCCTAGCCTAGCCATGGTTTACACTTGTTCCTTCATAGACCGAGAGAAATAACCTGTATTAGCATATGAATTTATGATCAACACCGACTTCCCCTATTCAAGAGGGACATATATGAAACTCCCAGGATGAATTTATGGTTTCTTATCCAACTGTCCAAGTTATAGTTAAATAGAGTCATTGAGGAGCTCTGTTTAACTTGCACTAGGAGTTTGCTCCGGAGGAGTGATAGCCTGTGGGAGATGTATCTGTCTCTCCAGCAAGTCATGTTTATGTTGCAAGCTAGGTTAAGGTCTCTAGAGTTAGTAACTCTTGTCCCATAAGATTTGCGGATGTGTAGCATTTCCATTAAGGCAGGGTCCGAGACTGCTCTGTAGGCCAGGCACAAGTCGCCTCTAAGCAGTCTATACAATACAGAGTATAGTGACAGAACCTTCAGTCTGTCCATATTGGTCATGTGATGAAGGCCTTGAATTTTCTTGGTGAGAAACCACTGAGGTCTCTTCAGCAGCAGCAGGTGTCTGATGAGGTACATGTAGAAGGGAGGAACGAGTAGAGAGGAGTTATAAACCCTTCTTTTTGGATGCTGTTCCCTTGCTTATGAGATGGGTAACATAGAAGGCCTTCCTCACCACTGTGGATACGTGATGACCGAAGTTAAGGCTGCTATCAACCTACGTTCCCAAATCTCTCACCACTGGGTTTGAACTTAGGGGGGTATTTTTAATGTTGTAATTTGCCGGGACTTCACGTTTACTGAAGGGGATGATAATACATTTTTCTGTGTTAAGTTTAACTCCATGGCTTTGGCACCAGTCAGTTGTCTGCATAAGCCCTTTTTGTAGTATGGTGACCTTGTTTTGGGATTCAATGATTGCACCCAGTTTGCAGTCATCAGCAAATCTGGTATGCCACAGGCCATCTATTTTCACCTGAACTTCTGAGAAATAGATTCCAAACAGAAGTGGACCCAGCACAGATCCTTGTGGAACTCCACTAACAGCTGTGCTGGTAGAGGTGGAATGCCCTACTTTGTCTGTATGAGTTCTGTCAGTTGGATACCCATCTAACGATGTGGTTTATCCCCAGCTTCTGTCTTTTTTAATTTCTCTAAATCTTTTGGGTTTCTAATACCATGATAGGAATGGACCCCATTCCTAAGTCAGCATACGATTAAAGTTCATGAAGTTAGTATTGTTTTAATCTTTGATGTCAGCCAGAAGTGCTCTTCATAGTGCCTCCAATATGCCCAGTAATGACTCCAGCAATTCATATGGAGTTACATGTATTGGTAACATATCTAAATACGACTGAAGATTCTTTTTTATAAGACACATTGCTCCTACTACTATTGGGACTGTCTGGGTAACTTTCTTCCACATTGCTATCATTTCTGCCTGCAAGTCTTGATATTTTATGACTTTGTGTCTCTGTACAGAAGACACTATAGTCACTGGGTGTGGTGATTTCAATGATGAATGTTACTTTTGTCTTCTTATGGACCAGTATATCCGGTTTTGTGTGTATTTGGGTAAACAACTTTGAATACAAACTGATATTACATTACTGCATTCTTGTTTTGCAAAACCTGTTAATTATTGTTATCCTAGAATGGCCAAACTAGATATTGTATATAGGCAGTGGGCATTGAGGCTGTATGTAGATGAAATGACTGACCCAACACTTATTTTTTGTAATTCTGGATTTCCAAAACTAATGTGTCTTTGGGTGAAGCAAGTTAGAAGAGAAGATGTGACTTATTCTTTGCAATGAAAATATATTAATGAAACTATTATTTTTAATCATGTCAGGGTCAAAGTAGATACTTTAGGTAGAATACAGGTGTGGAGTTGGTCTGTGGATGAAATGATTGTCCCTTGTGTTTTGTTGCTTTAATTCTGGCTTTGAATTCTATCTTTGAAGGAGTAAAGTTTATTTGGATAAAGCAATCTGTCACTACTGTTTATGTGAAAATTACATTAATGTTAGCAGACACTACAGGTAGGCAATGGGTATGGTAACTGTCCATGGATTAAATGACTGGCCCCTGCTGTTTGATGTTGTAATTCTAACTTTGAAGGACTGAGATGTATTTGAGTGAAACAACCTGGAAGACAAGTAGTGATTATTGTGTCTGTGAAACAAAATGCACATTAATACATTATTTTTTATACTAGAAGGGTCAAACCAGATACTTCAAGTAGGCAATGGGTATGGCGGCTATTTGTCAATAATAATGATTGGCCCTGAACTGTTAGATGACATGTTTGTGTTCTGCTGAGGAAAGCTTTTATCGAGTGACCTGCATGTGGCTGAAAATTGAAGTCTTGAGCCTCAATTGCCCAAAGTTAAACATGCTGACAGTCTGAGTACCTCCATTGGAAATCACTGTCGGTCAGTTCTACCAGCAATGACCTTTTTGAGGGAATTTTACCCTTGTTTGAGTTACAGTGATCATGGAGTTGGTATATATATGTTTTGGGGTATAGAGTTCTTGCCCCTCACCTCCACATCATAGGGTGCAGGGGGGGCTTTAACCTTGGAAAAACATTTAAAAAGTGTTTTCTTTGTTTTTTTTTTTTTTGGCAAATACAGTTTGGGGATTCCAGTCCTTGGAACATTCAGTTTTTTCCTGTCATAATGGAAGTGTTATTTTTTTTTGCACAAATTAAATGGAATTCTTACTGATTCAGCCCAAAGCATGTGCTTTTGGTTTATATTTGATACTGCATGACATTAAGGTTGATATTATGTTATATTTCTCTGTGATATTTTACAGTGATTTCATTTGTTTTCTTAACAGCATATAACTGAACTGAGGTATTCATAGACTGTTACTAGGCTAACGACTTGGAGGGGGGGGGCCTTTATAAGCCTAGCCAAGTTTTTCTGAAAGAATAATGATGTCCTGCATCCAAATAGGACATTGAGGATCAGGCATTTATAAGCTACCTCTGTCCATAAAGGACATGGATGACAGGCCCTGTGCAAATTTCCTGTTCCCCATCCACTTGTCTATGTTGTGCTTAAATTGGGTAATAGACCAACTCAGTTTCACATGGATGGGAATCCTGTTCCATAGGAGGATCAGTCTCTGGGACACATAGCTGTCTCTCCAACATGTACTGTTTAAATCACAAACAAAATTCAGGTTCCTAGACCTTGTATTTTCAGTACTCTTTGACTTATGTGTATGTAGGAGATTCATAAGTGTGGGGTTTGTGGATGCCTTGTAAGCCAGGCATAGATCATCTCTCAGCAATCTCTAGGAAACTGAGTAGAGGGAAAGGTCTTTAAAGTTCTCTGCCTGCTTTTTCGAATTTTTTTCACATAATATGTAGTTCCTTACATTTGTGTGTGTGTTTGCATAGTTATTCACTGGCTTTGCAGAAATTCTTTATTACTTACAAAGTTGTTTGCATTTGCTATGTTACTTGCTGAGGTGGTATCACCTTTACTGGGACTCTTTGCTAGGTCATCATAATACATATACAAACTGTGTCATTATGGGAGAGCTCTGTGACCTGCCATGAGTAACCAATAGTTGGTACTGTCTGTAAATTTGCTGTATGCTAGGCAGGAGTCACCTACCTCCACTACCACAGCCAGAACACAATGATGTGCAAAAGAATATATATATTGCTGACTTTTCATATGTGCTGTCAGAGCATCTTAAGGATATTTCCACAGCCCTTCCACAGCCAGTGTTCCACCCACCTCCACCTCACACTGGTGTACTTTCCAGACTGTACCCTCCCTTCTGGAAATTTCTGGATCCACCAACCACTAGTCAACTGACCAGACTGCGCCCCCCCCCCCCTTTTGCAGATTCCTAGATCCGCCACTGCCTACTTACTATAATCTTACTGCAGATTCTATTTTATAAGATTATCAAAGATAGGCTGATGATGACCATGTCACCAACATGCATCCACAAATTAGGACTGGGATGGTTTGTCTGACACTAAGTTAATAAACAAAAAAATGCATGGGGAGCAGCAGAGCACTGTTCCACAACTGAATAGATTTCCCTAGCCAGTGCTGAATAGATTTCCCTAAAGTGAAATACAAGTTTTTAAACTTTTAAGTCATGGGGTATTTACTGATGTAACTGACAAAACTTTTACCAGGATCTTCATTAAGGCCTACTATAAGTAGAGAGAATGAATTAAGACAGACTGAACTGATCACATTAAACAGTTACATCAATGAGGAATAGACTTGTTTATTCCCTTGGGAATATGATCATTTAGGAGACAAACTGCAGTCACTCTGCTATGCCCTGAACTAAAGTTATGACCGCACCTATTTAATGATCAGTAAATCATACTTCTGAGGTAGTTAGAGGGTTGGAATACTGTTGGCTTTTTTGAGTATTTCAGCAAAGAAAGAAAGGAAGGGAGGAAGGTCTAAAATGGGAGGTGACAGATAGGTGGGTAACCTTAGAAAACTGGACAATTAACAACTGCTTCCAGGTAGCTGGTACACATTATTGGAAAAAGGTACAAGTGAAGATGTAGGAAAGAGGTTTTACAGTGTATAAAAAGCACTGTTTTAAGAATCTGACAATGACCATCACAACCCAAAGAACACGATGCAGGTAATTTATTTAGAAGAGTGGAAAACTCTTACACATAATGTTTCTTAAAAAGAATAGGGATATAAAGAGATCTGGAGAAGGTAGAACACAAAATAAGTGGTTGAATACCATGTGAGTGTCACACTAAACTCTATGGTGAGTGACTGTGCTGACTAAGTGGATAACTGCTAAGTATTTGTATATATAACGAAGGCTATGAAACCAAAATTTAATTGTGGCCAGCCTTGTCATTGATCTTACAGAATGAACTAGAACTGTAAATCAGGGCAGTTTGCAGAGTTCAGAGACACATAGCATTGTATCTGTTAGCAGCTTTTTTATTGAAATTTCTTAGCATAATGAGCTGTATTGTTGTATATATTCAACCCTTTTCCATTCCTTCCAAACAAAATATCTAACCTGATGACAGAACTTAGCTCAAAAGTCATGCAAGGAAGAAGGCTCCTTTGATATGCTGAGCAAATGTACAAAAATGTTTGTTTAGGATAGGCAGGAGGCATTGGCTGAATTTACTGTAAGGTTTGTGTAGGTCTGGGTCATTTAACACAAAAGCCCAGTCAATCTGATTACTAAATACTGACCTAGAAGTCACTTTTAAGTCTTTCGTTAACAGATTAGCATCTTCAAGTGCCTGTAGAGGTACATTTAAAGCTGCACCAAAGTATTTTGTAGATTTTCTTCTTAAAGTAAACGTGCTTAAAGTGTCTCAATTGCTGGCTCTACTGTCATTTTGATCTTCATCCCACTAATTAAAGTTTCAGTTTTTCCCTTGCTTCCTTGTTTATCTGTTCCATTCATAATAGACAGCCTGGGCATACCTCTGTCTTAATCCACCCCAACAGATCTGGACTATGCTTAGCTTCTAGCTGACAGAATGAAACTAAAGGTGGTGCAGGTCAAACTCTACTTTTAATGCGTAGCTATATCAGCAAATGCTAGTGCGATTACGGGTAATCTCCTGACCACTGATAAAATGTGCTCTATGGATTCCTAGTGACCAAGACATCCGTGTGAATGACCTGATTTCTGAAACACCCTAATGAACATCTGTGTTCAAGCGTGCCTGTCCCTTCTTCTGCAAACTACAACCAAGCATATGTCAGTGTTCAAAGTTAAGTGATCTGGATTTAGTAAAGGATGTTCTTTACAAGACAGGCACTGCAGTAACTTCTGAATGTAACAGTATTTGTGAAACCTTTGAACCATATTTTACTGTAAGCCACACACACACACAAAAGAAGTTGTTCAGAAAAGTGAAGTCACTTGCATGGAAGTTACCAAACATAACAGTGCAAGAAACTTCTCTGTATGGAAGATTTTCAATCCATAAATATCTAGTTAATCAATGTATATTAATCAGATCAGACAATGGTAGTAGAAGCAGTGAACTTAAATTCGTCCTAAGTCAAAAATAATAAAAATAATAAAAAATATATAATTTAAAATATTGTACAGAATTACTAAGTATTCAAAAGTAATCCAAGCAGGGTAGGCAGTCTGTTTCCAGTTGAAAATCCTTTATTAAGTACACAGACAAAGCCATCCAAGTAAAACAAAAATAACAGTAATAGTCTCCTTGCAAGTATATACACTTTTTATCAGGCAAGGGAGTGGTTTATTGTGCTGTAAAACAAAGTGTTATTGGTATACATGTTAAATTCACATCCCCACCCCCATCAGTGTGACATTCAAGCTGGTCCTGCCCTACTTAGTAGCTGTCATAATAATATAAGCCTTATGTACTTTAAATAAAATTAATAATGATGTGGTACCTCTTATTTAACCAAATTATTTAATTAGATTATTAAGTCTGTGATTTTATCCAAGACAATATACTACATGGCTGGAGATGTATAAAAACCTTAGACCATTTGGCAATCAAAAAATATATACAAATATATACATATACACTTTGCATTTAAAAAATCCAGTGTAAAAATCATATACTATTTTCATAACCTATTGATAACAAAGATAGCTTTCATCCTTCTAGACTTCTTCAGGTCTGTGTAAATGGAAAAAAGAAAAAGAAAAAAAATTATGATGGAAACAAAATATACACTTAAAACTGATTTAACATGGTATTTAAAACCAACTGGAAGAATAAAATAAAATAAAATACAATTAGTCATGTAAACAATGTGGCAATTTTCTAAGTTCCAGTACACTTTTAAGTGAACAGTAGTAGTAGTTTAGTCCAGGCTTCCTAAAATAATTCAATTTTAATTGCCACATGAGTTCATGTTTCTGCAAAATATTCGGGATGTCTCCTTCAAGATCACCCATGTCTATGCAATCTAGTATCTAGAACTTAAAACCTGTGTGCCTTTTATGAAGAGAAAGGTATTTGGCTAGTGCATTATTTTTACATCCAGAGCAGATTTCTGACAGATGACATGAAATCTTACGCTTAATTTTATTTACAGTCTTGCCCACATAAAATGCATAACATTCATTGCACTTTGCCCTGTAAATTAGTTTTGTAGTGTTATACCCCTGCACTGGCCTTAATGATTTCTAATCTACTTAATAATTTGGTTAAATAAGAGGTACCACATCATTATTAATTTTATTTAAAGTACATAAGGCTTATATTATTATGACAGCTACTAAGTAGGGCAGGACCAGCTCTAATGTCACACTGATGGGGGAAGGGATGTGAATTTAACATGTATACGAATAACACTTTGTTTTACAGCACAATAAACCACTCCTATGCCTGATAAAAAGTGTATATATATATATATATATATATATATATATATATATATGTGTGTGTGTGTGTGTGTGTGTGTGTGTGTGTGTGTGTGTGTGTGTGTGTGTGTGTGTGTGAGATATATATATATATATAGTTAGAAAGCTTGTGAGGAAACTATTACTCTTATTTTTGTTTTACTTGGATGGCTTTGTCTGTGTACTTAATAAAGGATTTTCAATTGGAGACAGACTGCCTACCCTGCTTGGATTACTTTTGAATACTTGGTAATTCTGTACAATATTTTAAATTATACACTTTTGATTATTTTTGATTTAGGATGAATTTAAGTTCGCTACTTCTACTACCATTGTCTGATCTGATTAATATACAGTGATTAACTAGATATATATGGATTGAAAATCTTCCACACAGAGATGTTTCTTACACTGTTTTGTTTTTGGACCCACTATAGTTGCCGAGTGAGTTGTTTGAGACTTCGGGGATACCACAGAGATTACTTGTTTTTATTTTTTAAGTTACAAAACATCTTTCTCCTGTTTTGGGCTTTTGTCATTTGTATGTGCTCAAAGACACAGACACAAACACACATCCTCTCAACCTTTTTGTACAAAAAATCTGGACAAAGCCAAAATAATGGAGGAACAAAGGCCCAAGAATAGGGGAAAATTATAAATATTGTTCTTATCAACTTAGGAAGTTGCTAGAATAAAAGTTTGGGCGATATTATACTTGAGGGCCTCACCAGTTCGTTTTGCGCAGAAGTGGACGTATCACGAATTGGGTGACAACCCAGTCTGCATATGCAATTTGCTCGTGCATACATGATATGAGAATATTAACGTAAATTAAATGTAAGCCGTCTTGCAAATCTCACTTTACGGTCATTCAGTCTATTTAATCAGAAAACCAGAAATTTTAACAGCACACTCTATAATTCAGGAATTTACAAACGTGCAAAAAATGACAAATAATGCCCATAACACGTACACTCTCCTAGTGTTAATACAGTTGACCTAAGTCAACTGTCAGAACCATGCCTCTCGCACAGTAAAAAGCCTGATGACGTGTTTTGCTGCTAATGTTTGATTTTGCTGAATCTTTTTTGGTTTCATTTGTTTGGACAGTAAAAATCCTGATGAAATGTGTTTTGCTGCTAACGTTTGATGGTTTTGTTTCTTTGCTGGTTATGGTGCAATAAAACCTGTCAATTACTGATGTTGGTAATAGTTTACTGTTATATTTATTGTCATATGACATGTCAGTGTGCTTGTTTTCTTTTTACATTTTGTTGTACATTCGGAGAGAATGCATATTCATGAATGACATATCATGGGGGTGGGTTTTGGGCAGGGCTTGCTGCTGCGCATCTGGTGAGGCCCTCAAGTACAATATCGCCAAAGTTTGTGCTATCATGCATTTTCTAAAGTACATGAAGCCTGAAACTCAAATGTCTATCATCCTCACTGATCTGCCAGAAAACCACAAATTTTATGAGTTTATGAGGACCAGACCAAATATATGACGCAAACATCTGGACAGTTGAGAGGTAAGATACACACACACACACATATATGTATAATAGCACACTTTTCACACTGTGATGCTGATGTAAGCATGCAAGGCAGAAAACTACACTGCAGACATCTGGCTGCAAGGAACAATGCTAAGTACACAGAAGGAGCCTTTAATGGCTTTGGTTAAGTTCTCTTCAGTTCAAATAAAACAGCAACTGCATACTGATGTAACAAAACTGGTGCTAAATATAATATAATGATTCTTAGACAGATGTCAGTAGCTCTTGATATGGTGAAAGGAGAACTTGCCAAACCATAATACAAGATTATACTGTGAGTTTGCTAAATAATCAAACTCAATGAATGTTACTCTACAGCAAAATCAGATAGTAAGTGATTAAAGTGCTGTGCATGCTGCAGTGTGCACAATCTTTTTATTCCTCCATGCACTTATAAGCATCCTCGTAATATTTTCTCGGCAGTAACAGTTGTTCCATAAACTATATTTAAGCAGCACTGATAAACGAGCTGCATGCTGACCAGTTCAGCACAATTTAGAAACAAAAAGCAGGAACTTAATTACTTATTCTAAAAATAGATGTGATTGTTGGATAATCAGATAATAGTTCGGTCTTGCTGTTTGTGACGTGAGTGGCTCTCATATTTCCTGGTCTTTGCCCTGTTACAGACAGGCAGCTGGTGTTTTATATCAAGGAATTAGCATCCCTTTTTCAATAATATGCAGCTAATGCCCCATCAATCAATGCTTAATCAAATGCACTTAAGAAGGAGAAAGCACCAAGCACTATGCTCTTAAAATACTGCACCAGATACTGAAAAATTTAGGAAATGTATGGAAAGTACTGGTAATTCAGAGTTACAGTACACCTCGAATGACTTAAAAATAAAAAAAATGAAGCTGAGCATGAAGGTACCAGCACATTACTGTAATACGTAGGTTTCTGACAAATGCAGAATATAAAATCATTTCTACTCACTGAAGGTACTGGAACAAGTCCATAACCATATTCGGTGTCTAAAGTGCAAACTCAACAGAGAATACCAGAAACATCCTACAGATGGGGGTGGTTGGAGCTAAATGATGCTGCCACCACAAATAAAGAGGAAAAAAAAAATCATGGCAAGGAAAAGTGAACACATACAATGTCTGAATTCACATCTTGAAATAGGCATAAAGAAAAACAGCATCTTCAATTATCCAGTAAAGTTACTAAAAGCTAGGAATCAAAATGCAAGAAAAAATTAGTTCTGCCCCACTCCACCCAAGATGGTAACAGGCTAGAAGAGATTTCTACAAAGTATATGCATGGCAGTGCTCAGAACATTGCACTAGACTTGAGGCTTGCAGTTTTTTCTGAGATCCAAAAAATGTACTGCTATCCATCTACACCACCAAGCTGGTTTGGCTTCAACAAACTATCATGGCTAACAATTTCTCATCACTTTATGCTAGAAAAGACTACCTGAATTACAGTGGGCTCTGGTAGGCACATGGACAAGTTCCACATTTATTCTATAGCCGGCAACATTAATAATTCTTGCTCTGATATGGTGGTACTGAATTAGAAAAGCACAAAAGCAGAAAATGGGAAACAGCCAAAAGGATGTTTGAAACATACCTAGGCAATTCTAGTATATCCACTGTTGTATTTCTTTCAGTTTCACTTACAACTACGTAGTTCACAGTGTAGACCACACTTACCATACTGATTCCATCATTGCTGTCCCAAGCATTTACAACCTTCTTAAATTGGTTTTATTTTCACTTCATCTGCAGAAAGGATGTTTCATGAAATTAAAGAAGAAAAACACTGGGCCCAATTCCAAAAGACCTGCTCTCAGTGTAAGTAACTTCCTTCAGTGTAAGGCCTCTCTATAAACAGACTGACACCAGAACTAGATTACAAAAGATTTGCTCTCAGATTAAGTCATTTACTCTGAGAACAAGTCATGGAGTAAGTGACTTACTCTTAGGGCATGTCTTTTTAGAATCTGACTCACTGTCACAAATTATGTTTAGATTTTATTATTGGAAGATTTGAAACAGTATAACTGTCCTGGTGTAGTCATAACAGACATTGGTCCACAATATGAAAGTTTAGAAATTCACTGAGTTTTCTGGGCAATAGGAATTTTAACATGTCAATTCTAATTCTTAACAGCCCACAGTCAAACTGTTGGGTCAGAAGGACAGTTTAAACTGTGCAAAACCTCAAAGAAAATTCAGATCATAAGCAGTGCCAGTGAGGTTGATTATACACTTAGCTTTTAAGGAATACAGGAATAATACTCTCTTGCAAAGTACAAGTCTTTTGCCAGTTCAAATACTGACTGACTGCAGAGTAAACAGAACACCCATGTTAAATCAAATCAGAGAATATAAGAAAACCACTACTGCTATAGTCAGACAGCAAAATGCGTAGCTTCTTTGAAAGAGGGATGTAGGGTGAGAATGCATCAAGGTTCCACTGAGAAATAGCCAAAAACAGAACAGTTTGGGTAACCCATACCTTTTATTATTTCTACTGAGAATGGCAAACTGCTGAGAAGAAATTGGAGGCACTTCTTTAAAATAAATGAGTTTCATAGTGACTGTGTTGAATATATACACTCTGTGATGCCTCCAGCAAAAAGATGATCAGAAGTATCCACTGAGAGATTCAATGCGTGAACCCAACAGGCATTTCCAGAAATAACAAATATACTAGAGAGTTCTCACCTGAGTCTGAATTTTATCGTTGTTATTTGTAAAAAGGCCGTATCACTCTCCTTTAGGGAGTGCTAACAACACCCTCAGGGAATTAGGATAGAGTAGTCAGGTAAACAATACTACTAAGATAGCATCCTATCCTTAGGGATTTCAGTGTAGCTCATGTCAAATGTAAACTGCAGCACACTGCACCCCTCAGCACACACAGTTTTGGTCATGCAAAATGCGCAGTCATAAAAATGTTGTTCTACCTCATAAAATCAGCTGCATCTCTTATCCTGAACAGACGTTATAGACCCACCTACACAGTGTGTCTGACTGTAACATTGAAATGTCTGTCAAACCCTACATTCATACATATGTACACAAGGCTCTCCATTTTCAGAAGTCTTAAAACTTTCAGGAAACTACAATAGAAATTTGGGTACCAAATGCATCTAAGACTGCAATTTTACCACTAAGTATTTCAACAGAGCTCAATACTGACTCTGGCACTGTGACATAAACACTGGAGGAATGATGAAAGGGAGGACGGCCTTAAGCAACTGAAGCCAGCTGGCTTCTCCAGACCAGAAGGAGGCAGCTAGACTTGCCATGTCAGTGACACCCACAGGAAAAATGGGCAGTCATGCATGAAAGACACCACATTTGCACATATCACTGCTACAGTATTAGTAACATTCAGTTAGAGAAATAAGGCATCTGTAAAAACATGCACTTGTCTCTCCCAGACCAGGCAGCCACTACAGAATCCACAAGCCATTTACTGAGTAAGGAATAGAATGGAGAGACGATCTGTTTAACCAACACACTGACATGCAACCTATGACCAGATCCTCACCTGTAATGGAGGGATGGTTGCTGGTGATCCCCCAGGGAACAGGTGGTCCTTAGGACTCCCACCCTCGCAACAGATAAGCTTGGGATTTATTCAGATATGTATGGCACTGGTGAGCCACTCTGGCAGGGAATGAGTGGGCTATACAATACTTACCCTGTCAGGGGAGATACCTGGAGTACATTCCTGAGGCTAACCAGTTATCCTTCCCCAAAAGGAGGAATGAAGAATTTAACAGGTTCCTCCTCCACATAAAACAACAATTATCCCACTCCATATTCAAACGCAACTTAGATCTATGGATGGGAAACAGAAAATTTACCCCAATGCTGTCCCCTGTTCTACTAATGGACAGAGGCAGCTCCTAAACGCTTTATCCAAAGCATGAATCTCCCTCAAATTATCTATGGCATGATCCCACTTATTCTCATTAGGGGTAATATATAATTATTCACCATGGGATGGGTAAGACTAATCTATAACCAAACGGAATATTTTTTTTTCCCAAACGTCTTTATTAAATTTACACATATGACAAAGGCAATCTTACATTTATACAAATGAAAAACATTATATCATTTTAGTTACAAACAGTTTACATCACAGACACCATTGAAACAACTATAGCCGTAAACATTATACATCACTTATAAACCATCCAGTCATTGTCAGTTAAGCATTATATAGCTCATTCAAGTCCTGCCTCTTAAACGCATATACTTTTCCCACAAATCCCATTTTTTTCCTTTGTAGTTTGCTCCTTTCCTTTTCTAAAGCTTCAAATTCCAGTTGTTTTATCTCTGTTACTATATTCACTACTTCTAGCAAAGTTGGTCTAGACTTTGTTTTCCATTTTCTAGCAATTGCTATTTTAGCAGCCACCATAATTAGATTCAGCAAGGCTTTACTATGTCTAGGCAATTGGCTAGACTTAAAATGGCCGGCAAGGGCTGCTATTCTACTACTTACCTATGCACGAGTGAAAGTAGAGGAACCACTGGATAAGTCAAGTGGACGGAGAGAAAAAATGCTGAATCTGACTCAAATACTCTATCTCCCTCAGCACATGGACTCATACTCATACCAGCTTAGCAGTCACACATATTTTGCTAGTCTAGTGCAATATACAGAATTTTCTTTTACATCTGATGTAATGACCACTGAAAATTTATCCTAGGCATGTGCTATATTCCAAACCATGCAGATAAGCCACAAAAACAACTTCTAAAGGAAAATGACCAGAATGCAGCACCCCAAACTATGGGCTCCTGGCAAAGTTCCAAGAACCATAAATGTGATTTGCAGTAAAGTGAGAATGAAATGGCAATGATGAGGAATAAAGTCTGAAGATGCAATACCTTGGAGAAGTCACCCTACTTTTAGGTACAATGATTTCAGTGTGTGTGAGTGTATAGATATATCAGTATAAATATGCATACACACATATAGGTGTACCACATTTAATCTGTAACACTTAAGGTCAACTGCAAAAACACTGACCACAAAAGGTCAAAAATACATTACTCGACACACTATTACACATGCACTGAGAAACAGCCTTTGTGCATGCAAAATTTACATTTAAAAAACAATGTTTGTTGCAGGGACCAGGTGCGCCTCCACACCTCTGATAACTATATATACTAAGTCAAAGACTAAACAGACATGAGGTAAGGGCAAATTTTCCAACCCTGAGAACTGTGTGATCACGCACACCTGTCAATCAGTTTGTTAGCTGACCATATGCAATTGACTAAGCAGTTGTCGACCTAACACATGACTCACCATTTTACTAGCACACACACACACACACACACACATAATAATTATACATATGTATATGTGTGTGTGTATACATTATATATATTTATATATGTGTGTGTGTGTGTGTGTGTGTGTGTGTGTGTGTATATATATATATATATATATACATATATATATATATATATATATATATATATATATATATATATATAGAGAGAGAGAGAGAGAGAGGTGTATTTATCAAGGGTGTGGGAAACAGACCTCATGTTGAGAGGTACTGGTGGAATGAATTAATGGTATGAGTTCTCCAGTTGTGTTTATTCTTCTTAGTTACATGTCTTGGACAGAACAAAGCCTTATGTATTTCAGTGCAAGGTAAACCTAAATCTGAATTCAGGACACTGCCTCCCTCTCAAACCATAGTAATCTAATTATTTCATAATGGTCTGCCTAATGAAATATACAAGATTTTTCATTCGAATGCAATGTCTTCCCCGTTCAGCCACAGTTTCCATACAGGTTTTGTACCAAGTGAATGGAGAACAGCTACAGTCATTCTTCTGCATAAGGGAGGACCTCCCACCGACCCAAGAAATTATAAATCCATAAGTTTGGCTAGCCTCATATGCAAAGCCATGGAAAGACTTATGATGGAACTAATCAATAAGGACAATGGGAACCTCCAAACACTGGACCTGTCTCAATTTGGATTTTTCAAGGGCAGGTCATGCTTATGCAACCTGGTAGACTTTTTGAAAAGGTCACCAAAGGAATGGATGAAAGTAAAATAGCATACCTTGACTTGGCCAAAGCTTTTGACACAATCTCCCACTCACGCATAATAGAAAGCTAAATAAACTGGAATAAAACCATATGTCACCCACTGGATTCCTAATTAGCTCACAGATAGGATGCAGAAAATAAAAATAGGGGAAGTTACCTCCACAAAGAGTCCCTTCACCAGCGGATTCCCCTTGGGTTCTCCGCTGGGACCTCTCCTGTTGGGTATCTACTTCTCTGAAGTAAAAGCCAATACCAAAGGGCTCTGGCTAACTAAGTTTATAGATTGCTGCAAATAAGGAGCAGTCATTAACTCCCCAAAATCATTCAGCCATCCTGCAAGAAGGTTTGTCCCATATAAATAGATGGTGCCAAAATTATGGACTGAAACTAAATGTCAAAAAATGCATTAGTGTATCCTTTGGGAAGTCATCTACCCCGGGGAATTACCACATTGATAATATACCCCTAAGAGTCAGCCCAATCATTTAGGATTTTAGAACTTATGTGGACAGAGACCTAACTCAAAAACGGAAAGGCTCCGAAGAAATACACGAGTTTCAGAAGAAGGTACTCCGCCCGACACAGAAGGACTGACCATCAATATTTCAAGGTATGCCCTAAACAAGACTGAGAGCTCTTTGCTGAATAAAGGCTTATCCTTTATTCCATCCAAACATGCTGATGTCGCTGACATCATAATAGACATAAAAATGTTCACTAGGAATTTGAATCTTAAACTGTTTTCTGGCAATGATGATAATAATGCACATTTATATAATAATGTCTACAAGAAACCATCTACGCTTATACCACCATCTAACTATATTGTAGAAGCTTTTGAAAAGTCATGTGAGAATGATCTAATGAATAGTTATGTCAAACATGATAGGTTAGAATACTACAATTTAAGTAAAGATGAAAATGAAGCAATGAAGAAGTTACAACTGAATAATGACATTATTATTAGACAAGCAGACAAGGGTGGTTCAGTAGTAATAATGGACAAGGATATGTATGTTAGAAAAATGAATGAGCTGCTAGATGAAAAAGATACATATGAAATCTTAAATGGTGCGTCCTTAAACAAAGTAATAAGAAATATACAAGAAATGCTATATGATATGCTATTATGTGGTATAATCGATAATGATTTATACTTGTATTTTTTGGTCAAGGAACCTGTGATACCCACCTACAGAGGGTTACCTAAAGTGCATAAAAACCTGTATGATCCACCCATGAGACCTATTGTCTCAGGGAGGGGGTGGGCCACAGAGCCTCTCTCTATTTATCTAGAAAAACAGTTAAAACCTATGTTAAATGAAATTACATCTATATTAAAGGATACTGAGGAATTTTTATATGAGTATGCAGAATACATTGATAACAATACTGATGTTGAGAAAGATATCTTGGTAACACTAGATGTTACATCCCTTTTTACATGCATTCCCAACAGCATAGGGATAGATTATGTTAGATTACTCCTCATTCAAAAGGACACTCCAAGTAATCTAGTAATAAGGTACATGATGTTACTAGAAATAATCTTAGAAAATAATGTTTTTACATACAATGGGAAATATTATTTACAGAACAAAGGAACAGCAATGGGAACCCCAGTAGCCAACTCATATGCCAATCTAGTGATGGCTTACTGGGAGGAGACCTACATACAGAGAAATAATCCATATTCAGAGCACATAAAATTTTACAAACGTTTTGTTGATGATATTTTTCTCATTTGGGATGACACTATGGACATGCTAAATGAATTTGTTATTTACATCAATGGAACAACAGATTTTCTGAATTTTGAATATACTTCATCAACTAACAACATTGATTTTTTAGATGTACGAATTACTAAGACTGGAATGAGAATAGACACAGATCTATACAGGAAGGAGTGTTGGAGGAATAATCTACTACACAAAGAGAGCATGCACCCCACACACATCTTCCCCAATATAGTCAAGAACCAGTCACTACGAGTCTCTAGACTGGTGACAGATGAAATAAGACATAAGGAACAACAGAATATATTAAAGAAGAACTTCATAATGAGGGGATATGATAAAACTAAGGTTGAAAAAGTCATCATTGAAAGTGATGAATTTAGAAAAGGAAAAGGAAAACCTTACCTTCATAGGCATAGGAACAGAATAAAGGGAAGTTCAAATGAGACCACAAAAAACATGCATACACCAATAAAAACAATCAAATAAAGGAAATAATAAATAAGAATTGGCCGTTACTTATGATAGATGATCGAATTAAGGAAATAGCTGGTGATAGGCCCAACATTACCTACAAGAACATGAAATCTTTAAAAAGAATACTTTGCTATGAGCAAAATGATCATAACAATGACAATTTTCCACAGTCAATAAGGAAAGGGACCTTTGCCTGCAGAAACTGCAATCAATGTAGTTTCATGCTGAATGGCAATGAATTTATACATCCGGATAATGGGAGGAAAATTAATTTTGATAAATATGCGGACTGCAGAAGTAGGGACCTTGTATACATAGCACTATGTCAAAGTTGTTCCTCATTTTACATAGGGAAAACAAATAGAACCCTACGAGAAAGAGTTAGAGAACATATTTACGCTATTAACAAAGAAAATGAAAATAATGCTCTAGCGAAACATGTTATTATGAAAGGAACAACACATAGATTTAAGTTCATGGCATTGGAATTAATTATGAGAACTGACAGGTTAGGCAATATTAAAAACTATACCGAAGAAAAGGAGAACAAATGGATTATTAGACTCCAAGCTCATAAGGGACATGGCCTCAATGAAAAAGTTTCATTGAAACCATTCCTTATGGCCAAGTCATATAAACATTAATTTGATGTACTCCAAGCCTGAGCTTTAATTTTAACTTTTTTGTGCAAATACATATATGATACTGATAGGATGAATATATATAATATAATGTTTATGAATTCTAGTGATCCAACTCTGGGCTAGGCATTATAAAAACACACACTTCATTTCCTATGGAGACAATATTGTCTATGTGATTTAACCCTTCTATATGTATTAGATAGTGAATAGATGATTTTATCTCATATTTTTATAATACATTATGCACAACTTTTATTCATTGTTTTTGAAGTGTATTTTTTAATTATTAAATCATGATATACAGTTTATCCTAGGGATTTTTATATAAAAAAATTTTTTATTCTTTATTTATTTATATAGGTGATAAAGTTTTTTGATGCATACAGTTAGGATTTATGTTTGTGTTTTTACATTCAATATTGTTCAGGCTAAAATTTATTATATCTCTATATACACTATTTGCACTTTGTATTTAACTATAATTGATTACCATCACTGTTAATTGATTAATGAGTTTTTTTAAAAAAAGTATATAAAGGCATGATGGGATTATATTTTTTGAGGTCTGAAGAAACGTTGTAACTGAACGTGAAAGCGCTAACCAGTTGTCTGTTTAATAAATTATTCGTGGTGTGCCAGCCGTGGAGTGCTTCTTTTGTCTACTACAAGAGACCTAACTTTAGACCAACATATGCCCATTATCATAAAAAAGTCCTTCAATTTGCACAGCTTATAATCAAAGGGATTGTGTCTAGATCTAGGGATGTCATTGACACTTAGCCCTCATTAGTGTAGTCATTGAGTATAATGCTCCCCTTGGCATGTATCTGTCCAGACACATGCAAAAACTAGAATGCCCACAGAGATACCTTACTAAAAGGACAGAAGATCTAAACAATATGTCCTACACACTGACTGACTCAAAGTCCTGTCACTGTACTCAGTATCCTGCCGACTGTTAAGAGGTGACCTGTGTCTGACATAAAAGACATTCTCAGTCACAATAATGTGGGTTTACTGTAGATGAGCAAGTCAAATGATATCAGAAATACTCAACATCAACAGAATGGCATGGAGGGACAGGTTTGTCTTGTCGAAAATACAGCTGCTCTGGAACAGACTCACTATCCATGTAAAACAAAGCTCATCCATGTCCATATTAAAGCACAAAAAGAAGTTATGTACCTACCATAATGTTCCATGTTGTGGTAATCTTGCCTTCTTTCTTGCTGGTTGGGATCAGAGCCGATCCTCGGCTCTGACTCGGCCATCTTCTATAGCTCAAGAGCTGTTTACTGGCTCGAGGCTACCCCTTATCCCATGATGCCCAGTGCTAGATACCCAGATCTCGTTTGTAATAGCTAACCCAGACACAGTCAGAGAATCAACCTGTCCAAACAAACAGGTTGAGCAAACCTGTCATACTCTCTCAGTCAGTAGAGGAAACAAACCAGAGAACACTCAGCCAGTGAAATCAAAACTACTCTTGATTCAATAGGACAGTGGGATGCAAGAAAGAAGGCGAGATGAAGACAACTAACATGGAACGTTATGGTAAGTACATAACTTCTTTATGTTAAGTTGCCTATCTCGCCTTCGTTCTTGCTGGTTGAGACAGCGTCCCTAGCACCTACAATCCTGGGGGGCTCATTGGAATAGACTCTTCATAACAGTGGAACCAAAGTCAACTCTGCTCCTGGAGACCATATCTAGCTTGTAATGAGAAATAAAGGTATGAGGATTTGACCACGTAGTGGCTGCACAGATAGAATCCATGGGCAACCTAGATTGGAAGGCCACAGAGGTGGCCAAAGCCCTAGTAGAATGACCTTTTGGTTTGATAGGCAAAGTACAGTTGTGTACCTACCATAAATGTAGATGTTCGAGTGTATTCACTGTTGCAGTCATTACTCTTGGGTTATCCTGCTGGCAGGCTACCCGCAGTCGGCCTGAATTCCAAACTCTTGGTCCGGCGTCGGTTGCTGTCGCTTCTTCCCTGACGTCAGTACGCCAGGGGTATAAAAGATGCAGCCGACGCCATTTTCTTCGGTTTTTCTTGCCCCAGATGTCAGGTGCCCCCAAAAGGGTAGGCTAAATCAATTATGCCAATAAACATGCATGCACTAAAGTAAACATTTCCTTCATCTACAAGCAAATACACCACATAGGTTGTATAGAATAGAGAAGTACAGATAAGACCCAGCAAAAGAAAGGGGGATGGTGGGAGGGTAACCTGGACTGCAACAGTGAATACACTCGAACATCTACATTTATGGTGGGTGCACAACTGTACTATGTTCATCGTGTTTCACTGTTGCAGTCATTACTCTTGGGTTGAATCCCAAAGCTGAGGATGGGTGGCTGGGCTAAATAGGATTAGGAGAGGCAATGAGGCCCTGCAGAACTACAGTGGCAAAGCCTGCTCTGGATTTAGAGTAGAGAGGTAAGTGGTAGTGCTTTGTAAAAGTGTGCACTGAACTCCAAGTCGCAGCCTCTAAGATGTCTTTGGTTGGTACTCCTCTGAGGAAGGCTGCTGAAGTGGCTGCTGCTCTGGTTGAATGTGACCTAATGCCCTTAGGCACTGATTTGCCATGCTGTGAGTAGCAGAAACTAATGCAATGGCCTATCCATTTTGAAATAGTCTGTTTTGAGATAGCCTTTCCTTGTGATCCTGCAGCATATGCCACTAAAAGTTGCTCAGTCTTTCTGAAAGCTTTAGTTCTGTCCAAGTAGAAGCGTAGCTGTCTGTGTACGTCCAAATAATGCAGACGTCTCTCACCCTTGTTCTGTGGGTTTGGATAAAAGGTAGGCAAGTGAATGGTTTGATTAAGGGCCACACTGGACACCACCTTAGGCATAAATGTCGGGTTCGTCCTCAGAGAAACCCTGTCTGGATGGAAAATTATAAAAGGTTCCACAGCCATGAGTGCCTGTAACTCTGAGACTCATCTTGCAGAGGTTATTGCTAGGAGGACAGCTGTTTTCCAGAATAAAAATTTTATATCAGCTGTTGAGGCTGGCTCAAAAGGAGGCAGCGTGAGGTTTTCCAAGACATAATTGAGGTCCCATGCAGGTATTGGTGCTCTCCTTGGAGGTCTTATGTTTTTGGCCCCTCTGAGGTAGTGCCTTATTAAAGGATGAGAAAAGATAGGTGGTTCCATATTGTAATGGGCTGAAATGGCTGAGGCATGAATCTTAATTGATGAAAAGGATAGGCTTTTGTCCAACATCTCAGTTAAGTATTGTAAAAATCTGAGGAATATTTGGCACAAATGTGCCATTTTCTTGTGCCTGGTTCCAAGCACAAAATCTCTTCCATTTTTCTGCATAAGATTTTCTGGTACTGGGCCTCCTGGCCTCCAAAATAACATCCATCACAGCTTTGGAGAGAGGAGTGTTCTGAATGGCTACATTATCCGCCATGCTGCCAGATTTAAGGTCCTGAGTTAGCTGTGCAGGATCTGATTGTTTTGTTGGGTCAGTAAGTGAGAAATTTGAGGCAATGTCCAGGCTGGACCTTGAGACAAGTTCTTTAGGATTGGATACCAGTGCTGGCATGGCCAGTCTGGGGCAATCAGTATCATTTTTGGCTTCTCTTGTCTGACCTTTAGGAGTATCTTGGGGAGGAGAGACAGTGGGGGAAAGGCATATACTGTTAGGTTTTTCCAGCTGTAGGATAAGGCATCAACTTTCCATGCTTGCTTGTGGTAAGTCCTTGTGCAGAATCTCTGTAGTTGGCAGTTGTGAGGGGAGGCAAATAAATCTATGTCTGGGCATCCCCATTTCCTTGTTATCATGCTGAAGACTTGTCGATCCAGTTTCCACTCGTGGGGATCCATGATGTTTCTGCTTAGTTCGTCTGCCAGAGTATTTATTTTTCCTGGCAGGAATTGTGCTTGCAGGTGAACTTGATAAGTCAATGTTGTGTCCCACAAAGTCATGGCTTGTCTGCAGAGGGGGTAGGAATGTGTGCCTCCCTGCTTGTTTATGTACCACATGACTATAGTATTGTCCATCTTTATCAGTAGTTGTCCTGGATGAAGTAGATCCTTGAAAGCTGTCAGGGCATTCTGAACAGCTAGCATCTCTTTTTGATTGATATGAACATGCATCTGGCTTGAGGGCCATGTGCCCTGAATACAGTTTCCTGCCATGTGGGCCCCCCCAGGCATAATCTGATGCATCCGTTGTTAGTGTTGGCCTGGCTGTGGGTAAAGTGAATGGCTGTCCCTTGTTGTGGTGACAGGCCTGTGCTCACCATCGAAATTCCTGTTGCAGGCAGGGAATGAGGGTAATTAATGTTTGCAGGCAGTGGCAAAGTTGAGTCCAAACACTTTTTAGATACCATTGTAGTTTCCTCATATGCAGTCTGGCATATGGAATTAGCAGAATGCAGGATGCCATGAAGCCCAAAGCCTGCAGAATTTTTCTTGCAGATAACTGGGTCTTTGTTGCCAACATTTTGAAGTAAGAAGTCAGTTGCCTTAGTTTGTCTGGTGTGAGATAAGCCATCTGGGCAGTTGTATTTAAGCTTGCACCCAGGAATATTGTCTCTTGAGAGGGTACTAGTTTTGATTTCTTTTCGTTTACTGTGTACCCTAGGCAAATTAGTAATCTTTTACAAACGCCAGATGCTTTAGTAGAATTGTCCTTGTTCTCTGCTTGAATAAGGAAGTCATCCAAGTAAGGATAAATCTGAATTCCTCTTTCTCTGCAAAATGCAATTACTGGTGCCAGGCATTTTGTGAAGACCCTGGGCGCAGTAGATAAGCCAAAGGGCAGTGCAGAGAATTGGTAGTGCATTGAGCCAGCTTTGAATCTGAGGTATCTTCTGCAAGATTGTCTGATTGGGACATGCAGGTATGCCTCTTTTAGGTCCAAAGTTATAAGCCAAGCCTTCTTGCCCAGCACGGGCAGTAGATGCTGCAGAGTCAGCATTTTGAATTTTGGAACGTCCAGAAATGTGTTTAGAATAGACAGGTCCAGTATTGGTCTCCAGGCTTTGTCCTTTCTGGGTACCAAGAAAAGTCACGAGTAAAATCCTTGTCCCTGCTCTTGCTGTGGTACTCGCTGAATGGCCCTCATGTCCATGAGGGATGAAACTTGCTTTTGTGCCTCTGCCCATTGATTGTGTGGCAGGTCTGGCATACCTTTTGCCCTTGGCAGGGTGTGAAAGTGGAAACTGTAGCCCTGAGACACTATGTTCAAGACCCATTTTTCCTGGGTGATCATGTGCCAATTTTGTGAAAAAAGTGCTAGTTTTCCCCCTAAGGGGGCTGCCAAAAGATAAGTGCTTGGTTCTGGCAGAGGAAAGTCATTGGGACTGTTTCCTGTATGGCTGTGATTTGTCTTCTCCGCTTTTGGAGGGAGGAAGAAGCACCCCATTGTTTAGGCCTGTATGAGCCTTGGGGCTGGGATCTGCCTCTGGGGTGTCTGTATCTGCCTCTTTGTGGCCTGTCTGACACTGGAAAGGACCAATTCTTTGTAGGCCAGTTCCTGCTAAATCTGGGTGGCTGCACCTGTAAGAAATCCTTAACCGTCTGCATAGATTTCGCTTTGTCCTCCATTTTCTTCAACACCTCTTCTGTTTTAACACCAAAGTATCATGCTGTAATGGAGTATCTAATAATTTTGCTTTAACATGATTAGGCAGATTCTGTTCCTTTAACCAAGCATGTCACCTAATGACAGAACCCGTAACAGCGGCCCTGCAAGAGGCCTCCAGAGAATCAAAACCACATTGCAAAGTATGCTTTCCCACTTGTTCAGTTGCATGCAATAAATCCTGCATTTCCTTGTTTTCTGCACATTCAGAATTTGTTAACATTTTCTGTTTAAGCAGTGACAATAAGTATTTCTGATATTTAAGCATATGAAATTGACAATTTAAAGCCCTCACAGCCAAGGTAGCAGAAGTGTAAACCTTTTCCCCCATCTGTCCGGTGCCCTTGAATCCCTATCAGAGGGGATAGGGTTTTTTGCAGTGGAAGCCTTGACCCCTTTGGAACCCTGAGAAATAGTTTCTGGGTCAGCAGCAGGGTTTTTATAAAGAAATTTATGTGAATCTGGAACCCTGTAGTATCTGTCTGGCTTAACAGGTGCAAGGGGTAAAGAGTCAGGAGACAGGCTGGACTCTGAAAATACATCATCTACAATGTCTAAAACAGGAGGGATAGCAAGAGGCCTGTGCTGAGGTAGTAAAAGAAAATCTCTAAGCTTTTTCTTAGTAGTCTTGGCTCTCTCAGTGGAAGTGCTCCCTCATGGTATGCAAGGTTTCCCCAAAAGAATAATCCTCAGGAGGGGAGGCTGAAGGGATAGATTCTTCAGTATCGGAATCCTCATAGGGAGGGAGAGAGTACTTTTGGTCAGAAGAGGAGTCAAAGGAAATGGAAACCTGATCTGAAGATTCATATTCTGTCTCTTGCCTAGGCCTCTTCTCAGGAGGGGGATAGGAACCCCTGATTAAAGTAATTAGGTCTTCCGCCATTTTGAGCATCTGTTTTTTAGGCATGGAGGCCTGTCCATGGGCTTGCTGCACTTGTTTCTTTCTCTTTAGTGGTGCTTTAATCTTTGCCTTTGAAGCTGTAGTCGGTTTTATATATAACTGTGTAGGCCTGAAAACACCCTCAGAAGCCGATGCCTGCTCAGTGGCTCCGGACCCATCTGAGGGAATATTTTCCAAGTGTCTAATACCTTGAGTTTCCAGAGGCCTAGTCTGCTCCACGTGGGAGTCGGAAGCGGCCTGCGGCTCTGAGGTAGCGGGCGTCAGGAGCTGCGAAAGCGCCTCACTGAGAACCGGCGACTGGCTTAGAAGAAGCCTTGTCGTCAGTTTTGGACCTCGGATGCCTGTCCTTTTCCTTGCGTTTCTTGTGAATTGCGGTAGTCGGATGGCTATCCGACGACATCGTGTAATTAAATCTTCGGCCAAAGTAATGAAAAGCAAAATTGTACCGACGCTTAATAGTGCGTTGGTTAAATCTAGCACAAAATCTGCAGTTAGCTACGTCATGATAAGGGCCTAGGCAAGGAATACAATAAGAATGGAAGTCCTTATGAGGTATTTGCTTCTCACAAGAAATAATATTATTAACTTTTTCTGACATCGGTCTGGAGCAAGAAAAAAGTTTCCCCAACGGGGTACTTAGCTTTAAATGAAGACTTCGGATATGAAATTCGAACACAAAAATCTCAGGAGTTGGCCGACCGGCACTTGTGAACTGCTTCTGCTTTGGGCACCGCGCGGCAAGAAAGACTGAAGAAAATGGCATCGGCTGCATCTTTTATACCCCTGGCGCACTGACTTCAGGGAAGAAGCGACAGCAACCGATGCCGGACCAAGACTTTGGAATTCAGGCCGACTGCGGGTAGCCTGCCAGCAGGATAACCCTAGAGTAATGACTGCAATAGTGAAACACGATGAACATCTCTTTGTTTCTCAATTGATAAATGAAAGTAATAATGTGAGACAACCACCTGGATAAGGTCACTTTGGAAACTGGGAGACCTTGTTTGCCTAGGGCATAGGAAAGGAATAGTTGGTCCGACTTCCTTATATCCTTAGTCCTATGCAAGTAGAAACGCAATTGTCTATGAACGTCCAATTGGTGTAATTTGTTTTCTGCCTTGTTGGTGTGGTTAGGGAAAAACACAGGAAGGTCTACAAATTGGTATAAATTGTTTTCTGAGCAGACTTTCGGAAGGAAAGAGGGATTAGGCCTCAGAGCAACCCTGTCCTTATGAAAAACCAAGTATGCAGGACGAACACTTAGTGCCTGAAGTTCAGAGACGCGTCTGGCTGAAGTAATAGCTACCAGAAAAAGTGTTTTCCAAGATAGAAACTTAATGGAGCAGGATGCTGCAGGTTCAAAGGGGGGTATAATTAAGGAGGTTAGTACCAAATTAAGGTCCCTAGGAGGAGGGGGATCTCTCACTGGAGGTCAAAGGAGAATAGTCCCTCTTAAAAAGGCTTTATAGAGCTTATGAGACATAATGTTTGAATTAGACAACCCAGCATGAAAGTTAGAAATGTCCACCAATTGATCCCTGATTGTAGCAGAAGTGGACCCAGAATGAAAAAGCTGTGCTAGGAACTCCAAAATTTTGTGGACTGAGGCTGAAAAAGGATCTACGTTCCTAGCCTCTGCCCAACAAGAAAAACGTTTCCATTTGCTAGCATAAATCTTTCTAGTTGTGGACTTGTGAAAGGAGACAATAATCTCATGCACGGCCGGAGAAATGCTGGGAAGCCTGGCTAAGGTTGGAAGTCGAGCAACCAAGCTGTGAGCTGGAGTGTCTGGAGGGATTGATGCAGCCTGCCTGATTGATGAATCAGTAGGTCTGGAATCGGATCCAGAGTCTAGGGATGCTCGAGAAGGTAATGGTGCAGGAATGGAAACCATATCTGTCGAGGCCAGTAGGGGGCAATGAGGATCATTTTGCAACCCAATGATATTGCTTCCTGTATGAATTTCGGTATCAGGGGAAACGGATGGAAGGCATAAAGAAGTCCCTGAGGCCAATCGTGGACTAGAGCGTCTCTGGGTGTGTGACCTGGAAGCGGAAGAAGGGAGAAGAAGTTGCTGCATTTGCTGTTGAAGGGGGTGGCAAAAAGATCGCAGGAAGGCTGTCCCCATTTGCAGAAGATCAGATCCGCAACTACCTGATTCAGAGACCACTCGTGAGACATGAGAATAGCTCTGCTGAGCCTGTCCGTTATGACTTTGGACCTCTGAGGGATGTGCGCCGCAATCAGAAATAGTTGGGAAGAAATCGCCCACTGCCAGAGTCTGAGTGCTTCTTGACATAGGGGGTAGGACTTGGTTCCGCCCTGCTTGATGATGTACCACACCACTGACATGTTGTCCATTTGAATTGCAATGGTCCCAGAAGGGAGAGAGTCTTGAAGAGCTTGCAACGCTAGGAGCACGGCTCTCATTTCTAGGATGTTTATATGCAGGTGGTACTCGTGAGGCTGCCAAGTGTCTTGGACTGTCCTGCCCTGATAATGCCCCCCACCCTACCAGGGAGGCGTCTGTGGTCACTGTGGCTACCAGAGGGGGCTGAATGGTCTGCCCTGAGTCACTAGTGGAGAGACCATCCAAAAAGAAAGGTGACTTTTGCATGCTTCTGTAATCATGATCGTGTGAGACATGGGCAGCTGTTGGAAAGACCACTGTGTGAACAGAAGCCACTGAAGGATCCTCATGTGAAAGTGGGCCAGTGGGATTAGAAGAACAGCTGCTGCCATGGAACCCAGAGTTTGAAGAATGAACCTGACTTGGATTCTTTTGCTCTGCATCAGAATTTGTACTTGCTGACGAACTGTAGACACCCTTTCTGGCAGTAGCCTTGCGGACATGTTCCTTTTCTCTAAGTCTGCACCTACGCAGGTGATAGATTGACAGGACAACAAGGCAGATTTTTCGAAGTTTATTGTAATGCCTAACTGGGAGCAGATTGTGACTGTGTAGTCCCTGGCTTGAAGAAGTTGATGCCCGGTAGTAGCAGTGAGAAGCCAGTCGTCTAGATATGGAAACACCTGGAATCCTTGACATCTCAGGTGAGCCATGACCACTGCCATACATTTGGTGAACACCCTGGGGGCTGTGGTGAGACCATAGGGCAGAGCTCTGAACTGGTAATGACTGGTTCCCAGCCGGAAGCGAAGGAATCTCCTGGAGCGCCTGTTCATTTTGATGTGGTAGTACGCATCCTGAAGATCTATGGAGCACATCCAATTGTCCTGACCCAGAAAGGGTAGAATGGACTGTAGCGTGACCATCCGAAACTTTGTTCTTTGAACAGACTTGTTTAGTCTGCTGAGATCCAGAATCGGTTTACAGTCCCCTGTCTTTTTTAGTACCAAAAAGAACCTTGAGTAAGTTCCGGATCCGTATTGGTCTGCCGGGACTTCCTGGATGACTCTCTTTTCTAGCAGTCTTGAAACTTCTATGACTGCTTGGTCCCTCAAATTGGGTGGAACATCTGGAAGGTATTTGCTCGATGGTAAGGGGAGTTGAGAGAAGGGAATTTTGTAACCTCCGGATATAACTGACCATACCCATCTGTCTTGTGTTAAATTTAGCCAGGCTTTTGGGTACAGTGAAAGTCTTCCCCCGACTACCTCCAAAGGCGGGCAGCCGGGCAACCCTTCAGGGATGCTGAAAGGACTTCTCAGAGAAGGATTCTCTGTTGCCCTGGTTCTGCGGTCCCCCTCTGCCACGAGGGCGGCGTCTATTGTTGTTATTTCCCCCTCTGCCCCTGGAGGAAAAATCACTACGTGTGTCAGGCGAGGCTCCCTGGGATTTTCGGAACCACATTTTACCACTCTTCTGACCCTTGGGGTATGGTCTGGAAGGAGTGGAAAAACGGACTCCCATGGCAGAGAGAGTCTTGCCTTCTTGCTCACACCTAGTCAAAGTGCCTTTCACCTGTGGTCCAAAAAGAAAGGAACCATCAAAGGGGTTGTTGGTGAATGACGCTCTAAAGGGTTCCGCAAAGTTACTCAGCCGTATCCATGCATGCCTCCTAAGGGCCACACCTGTACCTGTGGCTCTACTCGCACCATCGGCTGCATAAGAGATGAGCCTCACGGGGGAGTTCACTACAGAATTAAGGGTTGCCAGCTGGGAAGCCACTTTGGCTTGAGCCCCCTCAGCTGATGGATCTTGAAGGGTATCTCGGAGCTCTTTAAGGAGATCCCTCTGAAGCAGAGTAAAATGGCAAAAGTAATTCAGTGACCTCATGGAAAAGGTCACTGAAGCAAACATTCGCTTCCCATACCTGTCCATGGTCATAGACTCCTTGTTAGGAGGATGGACAGATGAAGAGGTTTCCACTAACTCTTTCTTGGTGGCTGCTGCTACCACCATGGCATCAACAGGAACACCTTTGTTAAGGAACTGTTTATCATGGGGTGCTGTGATGAACTTGCCAGGTCTCCTTGGAGTTGGTTCCACTGTATCCGGGGCTGATCAAGCCTTTCGAGCCACCACGGACATAAGTGGATCGAAAGGTGGAGAAACCCAGGAGGTGGAAGATCGGGAACCGACCGCATCCAGGAATGCAGACTCATCCTCGGAAGGGGCTAGGGGATTCCAGTTCCCCCTCTGCTTAAGCATTTCGAGGATGTCTGAAAAGGAAACATCTTCAGAGGGGGATCTCGGGGACCTGAATCATCTAAGTCTGTATCCGAAGTGACAGACTCAGGGGAGTTAATGTGCTTCCTCTTGCACTTCTTCTTACGAGGGGGCTCCTCTGAATGTTAAGGGGAGGCCTCGGAAGAAGAGGAAACACCCAATGGGGTGCCCTGGAGCGCCGGTTCCCCACGCTTGGGGTCTGGAGGAGGAGCAGAGGTTGGCACAGGCACTACAGGGGATGGAGTCAGTGGGGCCGATAGTGGAGCTGACTCAGTGGCCAGCACACTCCTCATGACATCGAAGGCGTCCCTGACACGATGCAGAGAAGGCTCTGGTTCCGAGGAAATCGGAATATTTCTCAGCACCAAGGGAGATGGGGATGTAGGAGCCGGGCTCACCCGCGCCGAAGCTCCGAGAGGGAGAATGGGGTCGGACAAGGGTCCAATGCCACTCACCCCCTCGGAGCCGACGAGAGAGCCCCGGCGCCTAGATCCCTTGGACGGCACCATCGAGGGAATCGGAGCCGACGACGGAACCGAAGGAGATAAAGTTATCGGTGCCGACGGTTCCACTACTCGAACCCCAATGAACTCCGGCTCCAAGCTCAATGGAGTCGGAGGAGGAACATTGATTGAAGTGGACGGAGCCGCCTGTTGAGGAGGGCTGGACAACATTTAGGCAAGTGCCTGCGACTTTAGCAACCGACTGACCACTCTCTCCATGTCGTGATCCAAGAGCCTAGAGGATGGAGAGGAGTGAGAAGATCTGTGACTGCGCTCGCTTTGCAGCAGGGGAGACAGAGGAGCCGAATGTATCGATTCCAGAGAAGGGGACCTCAGCCTCTTGTGGCTCTGCGATGGCTCCAAAGTTTCTGATGGAGCCGACGGGGAGATAGTCCTATCGGTTCCAGCCAGAACCGAAGTAGCAGGTAAAGACTGAACCAAAGACGGCTCCAAACTTGGTGCCGACAATTTAGTAAGTTTAGGGGATTTCACAGGCTGAGTCTTGGCTGGTGAATCCTGGGGCTTTAAAAGGCCCCTAAGAATAAGCTTATTCTTACACTCCTGCAGAACTCTTGGATTAAATGCATGGCGGATAGAATAAGAGTCCTGCAGGTGCACAGCACCTAAACAATAGACGCAAGAAGTGTGTCCATCTGTCAGCGACATTTTCTGACAGCATGAGTCACACTTCTTGAACCCAGACACCTTGGATTCTTTGGACATCCTGTAACAGAAAAATAAAATAGCTACCAAACAAAATTAAATTAAGGAGAAAAACACAGTTCAGTACAGACTAAAGCTAAAGTTTTTTTTTTTTTTTTTTTAAATAGGAAAGCCTCTAACTCAAACGGCTGGCCTATAAAGAAGATAGAAGGAAAGCCTCTAACTTAAATGGCTAACCTGACTGGAATAAGGAGAAAGGGGGGGGTGGGGAGAACTATCTAAATTAAACGAGTTCTAAAGGGATGGGAAGGAATCTACAAATACACACTTACCAACACAACAAATATACGACTAACAACTAACAAAAATCCCTAGGAAAAAGTCTATTTCTAGTAACGAAGTTCTATAAAGAAACTTTATACAAGCCTGAGCCAGAAAAACGACACCTCGCAGCTGAAGCGGCAAACGAGATCTGGGTAGCTAGCGCTAGGCATCATGGGATAAGGGGTAGCCGCGAGCCAGTAAACAGCTCTCGAGCTATAGAAGATGGCCGAGTTGGAGCCAAGGATCGGCTCCAATCCCAACCAGCAAGGACGAAGGCGCGATAGACAACTTAACATCTATGGTTGGGAAATAGAAGATTTACTGCAGAACTGCCTCCTATGCTACATATAGACAGAGGCAGCTCCTAAAAACTTCATCCCACACATGGGTTCTCTCAAATTGTCTATGGTATGACCCCAGTTATTCTCACTAGGGGTAATATATAAATATCAATCAAGAGACAAGTAATGCTAGTCTAACACCAAACAGAATAAGTTAATTCAAGCACAAAAAATGAAATTAACTAGGTTTAAAATGGTCTGCAAGGGCAACTAGCCAAGTAGTGACCTATGGAACCAATGGCAGCATAGTAAATATATATTCTGGACATGTGCTACAGTCCCTATGTTAAGCAGAAGTCATATACCCATCTCTAATGAACACAGATTAAAATGCAACATGCCAATCTATGACAACAAAATACATGATAAACCAAATATTTGATAATTGCATATAAAAAGGTCATATGTCTCTTCCCCTTTAATGACTGACATTAAGAAAACTTTCAGGGAGCTACATCAGAGTACTTGGGAACAAAAGTGCCTAAGACTGCCAGTCTACACTTAAGGATTTCAATGTCATTCACAGCTGAACATGACTGATATAACTGCGGCACACTGTCCAATGTCTTTAGCCAGGTTATATTTTCAGTAATCAAAATATAAATATGTGTGGTAAAATGCATTGCATTCTGTACGAGTAGCAGATTCCATATACCCATCTCTATGTAAACCAAGAATAACACAACATGGTACATTACAATAGTAACATGCACATGAAACCCTACATGTGGTGCCTATACTGAAAAGGCCATATATCACTTCCACTGTGAAAGTTCTTAAATATTACAGGAAATTACAGTTTCATAAAAATGCACCTCATGTTGCTACTATACGATTAGGATTTTCTTGCAGTTCAGTAATAAATTTGACCGCAGAACCCTGACTCCCTTGGCATATGTAGTTTTGTTATCCCATACTTGCAGTCTTGACAATGTTTTGCCTGGTGAAATATAAAGAATGTTACTACTGATGAATAATGGCAACTCTGTAATGACATATTATATGTTGTATCCCCACTCTCAACAGAAAACATATACCCACCCAAATGAAAAGTTATAATGCAATATGCCAAACTGTAATATGAAATGCCTGTGGAATACTACATCTGGTACCTTTTTATAAAAGTTCATATAACATTCTCCTTTCATGGAGTACAGCCAGGCAGAAAATGGAATTACAACCGTCATTCAAACAATAGGAATTCCAGAATTAAATTGAATACACACACAAATCTGCTGTAATAACATTTACCCAAAATATATTCTGAACATTTGCTGCATTTTCCACTCTGCAGAGGTCAAAAGCCAGCCCTTGAGAACTAACGTATAATGAAATGTTGTAAACAGTGATATAGAAATGCCTGTGAATCATTACATTTTGTACATATGCATAAAATAAAAGTCAGTCTCCACTTTGAGAGTTATTATAAAAAAGTTTCACAGAAAACCGGATAAGTGGGTACAACAGATGGGATTTTAATACAGCTTAATGTTAATTTGGCTATCCCTCTTCAGAACAGGTAGATGTTACATTATGTTATAAATGAAGTAACAAAAATCAAGGACTGATATCAGAGTATAGGCAAAGAGAAATAAATAGGGGGTCCTACATGAAAAACCAGCACTGGTAGAGTTTTTTCGTAGACTCTAGAACAGATGCTGCCATTAGAAAAGGAATAATTAGAACAGCATATAAAATATTGCATGATAACTATAAGAATCAATCAGAGGAGGTTAGAAAGGATTGGGAAGAGAGACTGGATAAGCAATTCACAAAGAAACAATGAGATGATATATGTATGTCTCCCAAATATGCAACAAAATCTAGAAGATTTAGAATTTTTGCTTGGAAATGTTTACATAGCTATTTTTATACCCCAATCAGACTCCAGCGAGTTTTTTCTCAAGTAGAGAGCAAATATTGGAGGTGTGACAGGGAAGAAAGAGGTACTTGGGAACATATTTTTTGGGTGCATGGTATGTTGGGAGACTAAGCATTTCCTGCGGGAAGCACTGTCGGAGATGCTGGGTGTGCAGACTGGTGTGACGAGGGAGATTATTTTTCTGAGCTATGATACAGAACAGGAACTGATAGACATGGTAAGCCTTGCTGTGTCTAATTATGGTGGTTGTCAAAAAAGCAGTTACTAGAAAATGGAAATCAAAATCTAAACCAACTATATTAGAAGTAGGTAATATAGTAACAGAGACAAAACAACTGGAATTGAGATCTTTATAAAATGGTAGGAGCAAACTACATATGAAAAATAGGAATTCTGGGAATTATACATATAGGGGAGGAAAGAAGTTTAAAAGAAGGCAAGACTTAAATGAGCTATGTAATGTATGACTGAAAATGATTGGGTAGATTATAAGTGAAGTATAATGTTTGCAACTGGGTGTGTGTCAGTATGGTTTGTAATGTAAAATGCTTGCAACTAGGACTGTGTTGGTGCGGTTTGTTTTCATTTATATAAATGTATGACTGTTTATGTTATAAGTGATGGTTTAATAAAGATGTTTCTTTAAAAAACAGGCAGAAATTGAATAATTTATGAAATGTTGCTTATGTTATATGATGTACAGCAACATATGTAAAGTATGTTTGTTACTGTTAATATAGTTTGATTACTTTTATTTAATTGTAAATTTCCATATGTCACAAGTGATAATTCAATAAAGGTACGTTTAAACAAAATATTTATGTTGTGTGCTGAAACATGTATAATTTTTTGTACTTCTCATGTGATGACAATTCATAGGTTCACAGGTGTGCATTAGGCTAATGGCCCTGGAGCCTTTAGAAGCCTAGCCCATAGAAGTGCCCTGCTATTGTGTCGCCCGATGTTAGTTCCTAGTGCCTCTACCAAGTAAAGCCACTGGAGTGATCCCCGGGGTGAATTTTCTATTTCCCATCTACTCGTCAAGATTTCTCTTGAACAGGGCCAGTGAGGTGCTCTGCTTGACATGTATAGGAAGTCTATTCCAGAGCATGGGCAGTCTCTGAGTTATGATCCTGTCCCTCCAGCATGTTCTGTTGATTGTGGTAATGAGGTTGAGGTCTCTGGAACATGTGGTGTGGAGGGATTGGGATTTCTTTAGATGTAGCATTTCTAACAGAGCTGGGTCAGACATGGCTTTGTAAGTCAAGCAGAGATCGCCGCTTACTAGACGATATGAGAAAGAGAATAGCTGGAGTTTTTGAGTCTGTCCGTGTAGGACACGTGTTTAAGGCCTAGGATCCTCTTTGTGAGGTACTTTAGTGGCCTTTCCAGCTGCTGCGTGAGTCTAGTGAGGTACATTCCAAATGGGGCATTATACTCGATGATTGGCCTAATGAGGGAAGACTAGAGAGAGTTGATGACCTCTTTCTTCCTGGATGCAAAACCCTTGGTAATGAGATGTGCCACATAGAAGGAATTTCTGACCACAGTAGCAATGTGGTGGTCGAAGGAGAGGTTGCTGTCAACCTGTGTCCCCGAATCTCTTATAATGTGTTCAGTAGGCTCCCATCGATGTGGTAATTAGTGGAAACTGAGTTTTTCCCAAATTGGATGACGACACATTTTTTGGCATTAAGCTTAAGGCCATGGTTTTGACACCAATGGTCTCAATAAAGCCTTTCTGTAGGATGTCTACATCACTTGGGCAGTTAATAATGGCTCGCAGCTTGCAGTCATCTGTGAACTTGGTAAGCCAGAGTCTCTATGTGTTGGCCTGGACTTCTGAGAAGTAGACCCCAAACAGGAGAGGACGTAGGATTGATCTCTGTGGGACTCCACTCGTGACTAGTCGGTAGTCTGAGTTTGAGTCTGCTACTTCCACACCGTGGGTTCTATCTGCAACAACTAGAAAGGCTGCAGAAATACCTCACAAAAAGAATCACAGGACTAAAGCAGATGCCTTACGCTGACAATCTAAAGAAACTCCAGCTATACTCTGTCGCATAGCGCCTACTGAGAGGTGATCTCTGCCTAACATACAAGGTCATGTCAAACCCAGAGTTGTTGGACATGCTACACTTAAAGAAATCCCAATCCCTCCGAGCCACACGCTCCAGGGATCTTAACCTTGTCATCACAATGAATAGAATACGCTGGAGGGATAGGTTCCTGACCCAGAGACTCCCCATACTCTGGAATAAGCTGCCCATACATTCAGGCAGAGTGCCTCAATGGCTCTCGTCAAGAAGAACCTTGACGATTGGATGGGAGATAGGAAATTCACCCCAGGGATCACATCAGTAGCCCTGCTAGCCAGGGGTCCAGGAAAGTAAATATTTGTGGGAAGCAATAGCCAGGGAAATCATTATGGATAGGCTTGTACAGGCCCTAGGGCCAATAGCCTAGTACCTACCTATGAACCTATAATTTGCAACCCATCTGGTGATATGGGGGTGGATGCCTAGTTTGGTGTGTTTATCAATAATTTCTGAGTGGGGAATGGTATAAAGGCCTTTGCCAGATTGAGGTAGGCTGTATAAACTGCCTTGCCCTCATCCATACCTCTGGTGATTGACTCAAAGAAGTCAACCAGGTTGAGCAGGCATGATAGACCTTTCACAAAACCAAACTGCAAGAGATATAGAGTTTGGAGATTCCATATATCCTTGTTAATTAGGACCATGATGATGCACTCCACAGCCTTACATATCGACTCGTTAGGCTAATGGGGCGATAATTCCAAGGGTCTGTAGTCGCTCCTCTAGATGGAGAGGGATGACTGTAGCAGTGTGCGATTCGGTAGGGACAAAGCCTGAGGTGAGGCTGTGACTTGAAGAGGGAAAATAGATATGGTGCCAGTTCACTTTGTAGTTCATGTAGAACACATCCAGGGATATTGTTGAGTTCCATGGAAACTGTATTCTTGGCCTTGAACAATGCAGCTTTAACCTGTGCTGCAGTAATGCTAGGTGCCTGGCATTCCTCCGATATTGTGACTGGTCCTTTAGTGGGGGACAGAAGGGTAAAGTTGGCACTGAATCTGTCGGCCAGTATGTTGGCAATACCTGTTGGCTCAGTATAGGAGGTACCATTGTGCAGTAACTCAGAGCAAACCTGGGTATTGCCATGGAGATTCTTGATATAACTGTATACTTTGTGGTTGTTTTTAATGTCTGCCACAATTCTGCCTTCATAGCTGGCTTTAAAGGTTTAGATGAGGGATCTCAACTTTTTCATGAGGCTAATAAGGGAGTTTTTCAAGTCTTGGGACTTCACCTTTTTCAGCTACAGTTTCTTCCTTCTGTTGTAGAGTTTAATAATGGCAGGGGACCACCAGATTGGCTTACTTTTTTTGGAGGAGAGCGTCTTGGTTCTGTTGGGTATGGCTAGTTCCATGCATTTATGTACGTGTTCGTACAGTGAATTTGTGTATGATTCGGCAGTCATGCATCTACTTTCCATTGACATGGGTGTCGTGAAGTTAGCCACTTCTGTTTTTAGGAGCCCAAAGTCAGCTTTGGAGAAGTTTTTCATGGTGGTTACCTTTGCGAGGGTGTGGGTGAGATGTGGATTTCCATGGTGATTAGTTTGTGGTCTGATCAAACGAGGGAGGAATTGACTATTCATGTAGAGCAGCAGTTGCCCATGTTTGTAATAACCAGGTCAAAGATGTTGCTTCCTCTAGTGAGTGTAAGAATGAGCTGGTCCAGGGCATTGGAACTGATGAATACCAGGAAGCGTTGGGCCAGTGTATTGGTGCATGAGTAGTTTTCCCAGTTGATGGAGGGGTAGCTAAAGTCACCTAGTATGAGAGTGCTGGGTTGGACCCTAATAGTTTCCAGGGTGCTTAGGAACGGGTTCCTATCGTGTGATCAAAAACTGTAAACGGCGAACGTGTACTGAGCGAACCCAATTGGTCGAAATGTCACGCGCATAACAAGGAAATCGCCGTAGGGAATATTTTCCCTTTACTTCAATGCAGTGTGATCTCGGAGTAGGATTATTTAAGTAGCAGGGTTGTGGGAGGGGGGGTGCAGCGTTTAGATAAGTATATTTTTTTATTTTTTTATTATATTTTCAAAATTTCAAACATCGCTCATATGGTGTTTGATGTTTGAAACTTTCAAAAACATAATATAGACCCCTTAGGAACGTGGAGTGAGAGTCTTGGGACATGTTTGGGAACCTACAGCAGGCTACGACCTGAATCGCCGTCTTACACTAAAGATATATTCTGACCACATAATATACTCTTCTTCCAGGGAAGTAGTTATAGATCCAGCCCTAACAGAAACAATTTAATTCAATATGCAAAACGGTCAATATGACATGCCTTACAAAACATACATGAAAATCAAAGGTAAGGTCCCTCTCAAAAGTTCAGAACAAAACATCCAAAGATTTGCTTGGGCAACAAGGTACAAAACCTGCCTAATAGTGCCCACACTCCTTTAAAATTTTCAGTAAACCTCAGTACTGAATTTAATTACACTATACAGGTATTAGTAAAGAGCAAGTTTAAAGTGTTCCATGTTTACTACGACTTGTCTTTTTTCAACAAGAAAAAGAAAATATAATATGTACATGTTTCTGAAAATAACACATACGCATAGACAAATGTAAATGCAATTGCTTATTTACTCAAAAGAAGAGGAAGAGGATTCAGTATCTCTGTTTTGTGCTGTGTTTTGCTGTGGTACTTTCCAAAACATATGTCATCACACAGAACTGTGTTGCATAGAGCCTGAGCAGAAGT
>NC_056751.1:136132532-136197532 GCF_019279795.1 Protopterus annectens
AAGGAAGATTCAAGATCTTCAGCATCTGTCCTATGTGGATCATCTAAAATCACTGTCACTTTATTCTGTTTCAAACAGACTACTCGGAGGCAATCTCTGCCCCTGCTTTATTGGAAATGCTGCATATCTGCAAGCCAAATGATACAAGGGTTACACACTCTAAAGATCTCAGCCTGGTATGTGACACTAATAGAACCTGCTGGAGGGAGAGATGCGTCTCCCAGAAGTTACCACACCTTCGGAAGAGACTCCCACTCCATTTCAAACAGAGCACTTCATTGGGAATCTTCAAACATCACCTGGACGACTGGATGGGTAACCATAAATTCACCTCTTGGGTTACACCTGTGTCCCTCTTAGACATGGGAAATTTTCTCTACTTGTTAAGCACCTGATTGTTCTGATTTCCTGCCAAGGAATGTATCATATAACTGATTTGTTTGCAGTTAAAAGCATTCTGTAGAGTCTCCTTGCTCCTTTATCTATTTAAAAACTTTCATTTTGTGGCTCACTGCTGTTCTTCTGCTGTGATAAACATTTTTGTAGTGTTTATTGTCTAAAAGAGTGTAGGCTAGTAGCTGTAGTATTGTCTCGGTTCAGATTTGCCATCTCTGGGCCTGTTTGTTTTTGCAGTGGTTGTTCTGAGCACATGACCAGGCCATCTTGAATTAGCAGAAGCTCTTCTTTACCTTCATGGTAGGATTGTGTTGATTGGCTGCTGGTTGGTGGAGGCTGGATGGTCTAGGGCTTGGAGTAAGCACTCGGTTCTTTTGAGCTTTTTTTTAAAAAAAAAAAACTTGTTTAAGGTTGTATCTTCTGGTATTTAAGCCCTAACTTTGAGAGGATTTCTGTTTATACACACTGAGCCAAGTGGAGGAGGGGCATGGACTACAACTCTGATCTGAGATATATAACAATAAGTATCCTGTTTTTGTTTTTTGCTTATTTTTACTAGTTATTCCTTCTAGCAATTTATATATAGCACTTTTTGTTGCCTGCTGCATATGTTTTACTGTATTTTATTGCTATTAACTTATCTGCACGGTTAAACTAAAATTGTCTGCCTTACAGGGCCTGATAAATAAGGGTTTTACTGTCACATTGTTTGTAAAGCTTTTTAGCTGGTTTCACTGTGTGAAAGGTATTAACGGGAAATTTTCTCTACTTGTAAAACACCTGTTTGCTTGTTCTGATTTCCTGCCAAGGAGTGTATCATATAACTGATTTATTTGCAGTTAAAAGCATTCTGTAGTCTCCTTGCTCCTTTATCTGTTTAAAAACTTTCATTTTGTGGCGCACTGCTGTTCTTCTGCTGTGATAAACATTTCTGTAGTGTTTATTGTCTAAATCAGTGTAGGCTAGTAGCTGTAGTATTGTCCCAGTTCAGATTTGCCATCTCTGGGCCTGTTTGTTTTTGCAGTGGTTGTTCTGAGCACATGACCAGGCCATCTTGAATTAGCAGAAGCTCTTCTTTACCTTCATGGTAGGATTGTGTTGATTGGCTGCTGGTTGGTGGAGGCTGGATGGTCTACGGCTTGGAGTAAGCACTCGTTGGTTCTTTTGAGCTTTTTTTTTAAAAAAAACTTGTTTAAGGTTGTATCTTCGGGTATTTAAGCCCTAACTTTGAGAGGATTTCTGTTTATACACACTGGGCCAAGTGGAGGAGGGGCATGGACTACAACTCTGATCTGAGATATATAACAACAAGTATCCTGTTTTTGTTTTTTGCTTATTTTTACTAGTTATTCCTTCTAGCAATTTATATATAGCACTTTTTGTTGCCTGCTGCATATGTTTTACTGTATTTTATTGCTATTAACTTATCTGCACGGTTAAACTAAAATTGTCTGCCTTACAGGGCCTGATAAATAAGGGTTTTACTGTCACATTGTTTGTAAAGCTTTTTAGCTGGTTTCTCTGTGTGAAAGGTATTAACGGGAAATTTTCTCTACTTGTAAAACACCTGTTTGCTTGTTCTGATTTCCTGCCAAGGAGTGTATCATATAACTGATTTGTTTGCAGTTAAAAGCATTCTGTAGTCTCCCTGCTCCTTTATCTGTTTAAAAACTTTCATTTTGTGGCGCACTGCTGTTCTTCTGCTGTGATAAACATTTCTGTAGTGTTTATTGTCTAAAACAGTGTAGGCTAGTAGCTGTAGTATTGTTCCCCACTGTCCCTCCCTGTTGGTGTCTTGCTGTTATACTTGGTGGCTTTGCAGCTGTCCGTCCCTACTGTAAATTTGACCTGGGACACTCCTCCTAGTCTAGTGTCATTAGCTCATTCTACCTAATACAGAGAGAATGTTTGAGAAGGCCAACCCACATAGTTTCCTAATCTTGAATTATCTTCTGCTTCTCCTCTCTCCCTTTCCTTTACAAAAAAAAAACAAACAAAAAAAAAAACACTTTGCTAGCATCTCCCCGTGTTCTGCTTAACTGTAACAAAAAAAAATATGCTTGTTTCCTGCCTTTCCTGTAACTAGTCTAGTCCAGATACAGATTTGCTGTATTCAGGACTGTTTGTAAGCTCTTGAGGCCCCCAAGCCTTTCTACCACATAAGGAGTGGTTTCTGGCCCAGAAATTGTAGTTATTGGTTGTTTGGGCAATTCTCTCATCTCTCTCAACTTTATAATTTAAAAGCTAGCATTTGCACTTGTTTCTTTCCTGTGACTAGTCTAGTTCAGATACAGATTCTTAGTTTTAGCCCTTGAATTTGCCTATTCATGCTCAGCACTTGTTGCAAGCACTAAGTAAGCTACAAATTACTAAAGCACTCAACCTTCCTCATTACCTAGAAGAAAACAGTTTTGGTACTTACATTCCTCACATGCTTAGAGAAAACAGCTCTTGTACTCACTTTCCTCGTGTGCCTAAGAAAACTAGTTTTTTATTCAGGCATGTCCAAGGATCAGCTCTCAGTGTTCTCTCCTGTCTATCTGATGACTCTGGGCATCTTGGGGCAATGTAGCAATTGCCTCATGTACACAGACAACACTCTCCTCATACCACCCAACACTGCAACCTGTGAGAGATGCACTTATCTAGCCAAACTGGAGAGAAAGCTCTCTCCAACCAAGACTGAACTTGACAGTCAAGAGGAGAAGGTAAACACTTGCACCACACCACACTCATCACATAGTCCCATTAAACCTTCACCATCAAAATCCACACACAGAAACACAAAAACATTCCCCGAGGCTCTCAATAATAATCTGCTCAAGCAAGAGAGACCTCCAAAGCAGAAATGCAAGCAACCTCCACCTCCCCAACACAACCCAAATGACACACAGCCCAGAGATTCAGTGTGCCACACAACCACACCCCATAAGGCAAAACAACGTACCCAACACACTAGATATAGGTGACTCTATAGTCAGGCACACTGATGTCCCTCTCACCAGGCTAAATTGCCTCTGATTTTAGGGACAACCACAACACATTCTATAGGTACGTCAAGAATCTCAATGGCAACACCCTGATCTGCTCTGAGTTACAGCACAACAGCATGAAAATTACAGATCCAACTGATATTGCCAACATCCTGGCAGATAGTTTCAGTGCTAACTTTACCCCCCTCACCCCCTAAAGGGCCCATATCTATATAGAAAGAATGCAGAGTCTCTGTAATCAAAACTATGCAGGTAAAAGCTGCACTCTCTAAAGCCAAATACACAGCATCCATGGGACCGGACAACATCCCATGCTGCGTTTTACATGAACTTCAGAGCGAACTGGCTCCCCACCTGAGCACCATGTTTAATCATAGCCTCACATCAGGCTTCATGCCCACTGAATGGCGCACAGCAACAGTTATACCACTGCACAAATGGGGAGCCACTACTGATCCCGAGAACTATCACCCTATTAGCCTGACAAGCTTGGTCTGTAAGGCCATGGAACTCATAAACAAAGACATTGGTAACCTCCAAATTCTGGACCCCACCTAGTTTGGGTTTGTGAAAGGCAGATCATGCCTCCTGAACCTGATCAACTTCTTTGAGGCAGTCACCAAAGCCGTAGACAAGGGTTAGGTGGTTCACACAGCTTATCTTGACCTCCCTAAGGCTTTCAACACCATCCCCCATTTTGGAATTACAGCTAAACTCACTAAACTAGGTAAAAATCCCTATGTCACAAGACGGGTTGCCAACTGGCTCACTGACAGAACCTACACTATAAAAGTTGCAGACTCCAAATCTGACTTCAAACTAGTGGTAAGTGGAGTACCACAGGGTTCAGTCCTGGGATATCTCCAGTTTGGTGTCTACTTATTTGAAGTACAGGCTAACACAGAAGGCCTTTGGCTAACGAAGTTTGCAGATGACTGAAAACTAGTCGCCACAGCTGAGTCCCCAAATGATGTGGACATCCTACAAAAGGGCCTCACTGAGACAGATGCCTGGTGTCAGAGCCATGGCCTCAAGCTCAATGCCAAAAAGTGCATTGTCATCCCCTTTGGTAAAAACTCTGTACCCATGAACAACCACATAGGCGGCAGTCTACGTAATGCAGAATGTGTGATAACAGACCTTAGGACACAGGTTTTCAGTAGTCTCTCCTTTGATAATCACATCGCCACAGTAGTCAGGAAATCCTTCTATGTGGCACACCTCATCACAAAAGGGTTCTCAGCCAGGAAAAAAGAGGTCATTGTTCCCCTCTACTTGAAACTCATTAGACCCATTATAGAGTACAATCCCCTTTTTGGAATGTACCTCACAAGACATCTGCAGCAGCTGGAAAGGCCACAGAAGAAGCTCGCAAAGAGGATTACTGGCCTTAAACAGATGCCCTACACTGACCATCTCAAAAAACTCCAGCTTTACTCCGTAGCATATCGCCTACTCCAAGGTGATCTCTGCCTAACATATAAAGCTATGTCAAACCCAGAGCTGTTGGACATGCTACACCTAAAGAAATCCCAATCCCACCGAGCTACACGCTCCAAGGACCTAAACCTTGTCACCACAATAAACAGGACATGCTGGAGGGATAGATTCCTGTCCCAGAGACTTCCCATACTCTGGAACAAGCTACCCATCTATGTCAAGCAAAGTTCCTCATTAGCACTCTTCAAAAAATCTTGATGAGTGGATGGGAAATAGGAAATACACCACGGGGATTACTTCTGTTTCTCTGCTCGACAGGGGCACAAGAAAATAACTTTTTTGGGTGGCGTAAGCCAGGGAACCTTGTTGGCTAGGCTTACTTAGGCCCTTGGGCCGATAGTCTAGTACCTACTTATGAACCTTATAAGCCTAGCCAAGAGTTTAGCCAATGTTTAGACAAGTCAGTATCCTATGTCCCTGTCCAGCAGGGACACGGGTGGAATCCCAGGGGTATATTTTCTGTTTCCCATCCAGTTATCTATGTTGCGCTTAAAAAGGGGTAAAGAGGTACTCTGTTTGACGTGGAGAGGGAGTCTATTCCATAGATGGAGAAGTTTCTGGGATACAAATCTGTCCCACCAACAAGTCCTGTTGATGTCACAGATCAGGTTGAGGCTGCATGTGTGAGTTACTCGAGTGGAGCTTGACTTGCGTATATGCAGCAGTCCCATCAATGTGGGGTCCGTGATCGCCTCGTATGCCATACAGAGGTCATCTCTGAGAAGTCTGTATGAAACTGAATAGAGGGATAGAACCTTTAGCCTGCCTATCTGTGTATGGTAGATGTTTGAGGCCCTGGATTCTCCTGGTGAGCACCCTCTGTGGTCTCCTCAGCTGCTGCATGTGCTTTGAAAGGTACATGCCAAAAGGGGAGTTATACTCAATAATGGGCCTTATAAGGGAAGAATACAGGGATGTTATGACCTCCTTGTCCCTGGATGAGATACCCTTACTTAGGAGGTGTGCCATGTAGAAGGCTTTCCATACAACAGAAGCAACATGGTGATCAAAAGTCAGGTTGCTATTAACCTGGGTGCCCAAATCTCTCACAACTGATTGCGTGCTTAGGACTTTGTCATTATTGTGATAATTTGTGGGGACGTCACTCTCCCCAAAGGGGATGATGGGGATTTTTGGTATTCAGCTTGAGGCCATGTTTCTGGCACCAGTCATTTGTCTGAGTGAGACCCTCTTGGAGGATGTCTACATCACTAAGGGAACTGATGACAGCACCAAGCTTACAGTCATCTGCAAACCTGGTCAGCCATAGCCCACTGGTTTTGGCCTGCACCTCAGAAAAGTATAACCCAAATAACAGAGGTCCCAAGACCGAAGCCAGGGGTACGCCGCTTGTTATGGGTCTACTGCTTGAGGTGGCTTCCCCAGGTCAAGGTAGGCAGTGTGCATCATCTTCCCCTCATCCATGACTTTGGTGACTGTCTCATAGAAGTTGACCAAATTTAGCAGACATGACCTCCCCTTGACGAAGCCATACTGTGTGGGATCGAGTGGAGGTTGCCAATGTCCTTGTTAATGAGGTCTATGATAATCCATTCCATGGTCTTGCAGATCAGGCTAGTTAGGCTGATGGGTCTATAATTTCCCGGATTGGTGGACACTCTGCTTTTGTATAAAGGGATGACAGTGGCTGTCCATCACTCAGCTAGCTGGTACTCAGGCTTTGGTTGAATAGGGCGCCTAATGGTGCTGCAAGATCCTGCCTGAGTTCATTTAGGATGTAGGCTGGTATGTTATCAGGTCCCATGTAGGCTGTATTTTTTTGCCTTTGAGAGAGCAGTGATGACCTGTTCCCTAGATATAAGGGGAAGGGGCAGGTACTGGGGATGTCCTGATTTATTGATGGAGGGGACAGAGGGGTGAAGATTTTGCTGTATCTGTCAGCCAGCAAGCAAGTTTGCTATATGTATGACATTTGTATATGTGGTGTCCTTGACCACCAGTTCTGAACAGATCTGGGTGCGTCCTTTGAGGTTGCGGACATATGTGAAGAAGGCCTTATAGGTTCATAGGTTGGTACTAGGCTATCAGCCCTAGGGCCTATACAGGCCTGGCTATAACAATTCCCTGGCTATTTCTTCCCAGAATATTTCCATGGTCCCCTGTCTAGCAGGGTGACTGACGTAATCCCTGGGGTGAATTTCCTATCTCTCATCAGGGTTCCTTTTGAAAAGGGCCAAAGAAGTGCTTAGCTTGACATGTATGGGGAGTCTCTGGGTCAGGAACTTATCCCTCCAGCATGTTTTATTTATTTTATTTTATATTTGTTGACCGTTCTAGTCTAGCTGGATACATATCCATTTTCAGTAGAGGCCCGGGGAGAAAAGCTCCAAACATGAGTAAATTATAACATTCGAACATTCAAAAAATAACTAGTTTCAATTACATAGCAAGACATACTAAGAAATGTTATTAATTTGTGAACAATGTATGATTTCATTAGAGTAGGTGTAAGAAAGAATCAAGTATTAGTTCTTTAGTAGGTGTCATGTACAATCAGACAAGAGGTTACAGTATTTGAACATTAGCATTCCCTTGAAAAATAAATCATTAAGTCAGCAAAAAGAAGAGAATGGGAAGGAAAAGTTGCAGGTAAAAAAGAGTGGGTTGGTCGTAATTATTCAAGAGTTGTAGGGGGTATTTGTTCTGGAAGTAGGAGAGGAAAGGGGGAGGAGAAGAAATGTATGATTCAATCAGGCTTTGAGCAGGGGCAAAGCCAATGTATTTTTAGGTGATCTCTGAGGTGTTTCTTAAAGATTGGTGTAGATGAGAGAGAAGTGAGTGTACTAGGAAGTTTGTTCCTGATTCTACCCACAACATTAGAAAAGAGTGACTCTCCCGCTTTGTTATTAGATAAATTGTTGGCAATAAGTAACTTATTACAAGAGCGTAGTGTTGTAAGATTTTTATATGGGGAGATCAGATTAGAGAGGATAGGAGTATTAGTAGGATGGTGCAGGATTTTTTGTGCGATCACAAGTTGATTGTAATGTAGTTGGTTTTGTAGTTCTAACCATCTGAGTTGTTTAAGGTTAAGACAATGGTGGGTTCTATATGGAGAGCCAGTGGCAAATCTGGTTATGTTATTGTAGCTAGTTTCCAGTTTGGTGAGATTATGCTTTGAAAGATTGGTATAAATGGCAGATGCATAGAATAGGGTAGATGTAAGATGAGTCTGGGCAATGGATTTCCTAGCTAGTGGGGTAAGGAAGGGTTTTATTCTATACAGGGAGCCTAATTTTTTATTGACAGATTTAATAGTATTGTTAACATGGGCATCGAAGTTGAGGTTATGGTCAATAGTTACGCCAAGGAGATGAGCAGTAGAATCAGGGGAAATACAGGTTCCATTGTCAGAGGTAATAGTGAAGTGGATCTGTGTTGATTTTTTGGTGGGAGTAAAAAGTAGTAGTTTAGTTTTTTTGGGGTTAGGAAGACGGCAGCATTGGGTGAACCATTGTGTTGAATACATTTTGTGTAAGGGTCTGGAGAGAGGAAGAAGACTTGGCAGTACAGATAAGAGTAGAGTCATCAGCGTATTGTATACAGGTGGATTGTGGAAAAACAGTATGGAGATCATTAATAAAGATGGAGAAAAGAAGAGGGCCTAGGATAGAACCTTGAGGAACTCCAGTGCTCACTGGGAGGTGTGTGGATAGATTATTGTCCCAGAGTACTGCTTGCTGTCTATTTTCCAGATAGGATTTGAACCAAAGGATTGCTTGTGGGTCAAGAGATTGGGCTTTTAGCACATTGATAAGTAGGCTGTGATTGACCATGTCGAAGGCTTTAGATAGGTCAATAAATAGAGCGGCTGAGAGAGAGTTATTGTTTCGATTCCTGTTTATGCAATTAATAAAAGTTAACAGGGCAGAAGTAGTGCTATGAAAGGGCCTAAAACTGTGTTGACAATTCGCAAGCAAGTTGTTGTGGAGAAGGTACTGAAGTAGTTGATGGTGAATACATTTTTCCATAATTTTGCTAATGGGGAGAGTAGAGCAATTGGTCGGTAGTTGGAGATATAAGTAGATTTACCTCCCTTGTGCAAGGGGATTATATGAGAAGCTTTCCATATGGAGGGGATGTAGCCTTCTGAGATAGATCTGTTTATAAAGATTGAAACAGGGTATGCTATGGCTTTAGCTGCAATTTGAAGGTATTCTGCTGGGAGGCTATCAGCAGAGGGAGTGCAGGGTTTGAGTTTTTGAAGGAGTTTGCAGATAAAGGATGTTGGAACAGGTTGCAAATGTAGGGAGGGAAGTGGACTGTTAGTATGTTGTGAAGGAGTGGGGGTGATGGGTGCTAGTGCTTGAGTTAGAGTTTGAATAGCTTCAATGAAGTAATTGTTAAAAGCATTAGCTATTTGCAGAGGGTTATTACTGGGAATAGAATAGGGGGAAGGAGTTCTAGCATGTCCTGGTTTGAGCAGTTTATTAATGCCAGACCAAAACTTTTGAGGATTTTTAGAGTGTGATTGTTGAAGGTGGGAATAGTAGTTTTTTTTTGTCTGAGATTATATTCTTTTTGACAGCATTTCTTAGCTGTTTAAAGTATAGATGGTCTGCAGAGCTTTTAGAAGTTCTCCATTTTGCCCATATTTTGTTTCGTAGAAGCATTTTTTCTTTAGTTTGTTTTGTGAGCCAAGGAGCTATTTTGGTTCTAACTCTGGAGGAGCGGAAGGGAGCATGGCTATTTAGAATTTGAAGGAATGTAGAATTAAAATAAGATATTGCTTCATCCAGATTAAGTAGCATTAGAGATGACCAGTTACAGGCTTTTAGCTCATTAATGAAGTTCTCTACTTGGAAGTGTTTTTTAGAACGATAGGTAACAAAATTGTTATTTTTAGGGCTGTAGTTCTTTTGTTTTGTAATGTAGGTTAGAATGTGATCACTGATGTCATCTGGGAGAGTTCCTGTTTTGTAGGTATCTGGATGACTATTTATAAGGATCCAGTCAAGAGTAGTTTCTTTATTACTTGGTTTGTGGATTCTAGTAGGGGTGTTTATTATTTGGTTGAAACCAAATAGATTTAAGTGGGTGTTAAGGTTGGGGGAATTACATGTAGTCCAGTCTATATTAAAATCACCTAACACAATCGTTTATTGAGGTAAGTGAGTGGAAAGGCTACTAAGAATGTTTTCTAGAGTGCTAATATTATTTCCTGGAGGGATGTAAGAGCAGATTATATAGACTGATTTAGAGCTATTTATTTGGAGTTTAATAGTAAGGGTCTCGGCATTGGTATTAGAGGGTAGCGATATATCACAGGGTGAAACAAGTAGTTCAGATTTGAATAAGATTGCTACGCCCCCACCCTTTTTTGATGTACGGTCGCATCTTAGGATATTATATCCAGGTGGGGTTATTTGTAGGTCATGAGTAGAAGGTTTTAACCAAGTTTCTGTAAGACAAAGAATATCAAATGCATAAGCTTGAAGGAGAGCATGCAGTGGACTAATTTTGTTGTTAATACTATGAATATTAAGTTGTGCTATCCTGAGGGAGTTATCTAATATTATAGAGGAAGTAGCATTATTAAATGATTGATTTTGTAGACTGACATTTAGGGGGGATGGGCCAGGGTTTGGATGAATATCTCCACCTGTTAGAATGTTTGTGGATTGTGCCGATGAAATTCTAAAGCTTTTATAGTGCTTGGGTGGGGTTAACTTGTTGGGGAGGTAAGAAACGTGGGTACATCTGTGGAACCTAGGAAGCAGATAAGCTGAAGTAGAGGTGATATTGCTATGAGAGAAGCAGATGGAATGTGTAGTAGGGAGTGTTTGCAGATAGGACACGTTGTGATTCAGAGTGTAATGTTCATAAGCAGTGAGTGTGTAAGTTAAAGTTAGAAATATAAATAAGGAAGAAAAGACTAGATAGTATTTGAGGATAGATCTATGAGAGTAGGCCATTGTGATGACAAGGTTTAGATCCCTGGAGCATGTGGCTCTGAGGGACTGGGATTTTTTTAAGTGTAGCATTGTCCAACAGCTTTGGGTTTGACATGGTGTTGTATGTTAATCAGAGATCGCCTCCGAGTAGGCAATATGCGACAGAGTACAGCTGGAGTTTTTTTAGATGGCCAGCATAGGGCATCTGCTTTAGGCCTGTGATTCTTTTAGTGAGGTATTTCTGTGGCCTTTCCAGTTGTTGCAGATGTCTTGTGAGGTACATACCTAATGGGGCACTGTACTCTATAATGGGTCTAATGAGGGATGAGTACAGTGGGACAATGACCTCCTTTTTTCTGGATGAAAAGCCCTTAGTGATGAGGTGTGTCACATAGAAGGATTTCCTGGCTGTTGTGGCGATGTGGTTATTAAAGCTGAGACCACTTTCCACTTGTGTCCCTAAGTCCCTTATCACACTTCCAGTGTTTAGTGCACTGCCACTTATGTGCTAATTCATGGGTACATGTTTTTTCCCAAAGAGGATAACTATACACTTCTTGGCATTCAGCTTGAACCCATGGCTCTGGCACCAAGCATCTGTTTCTGTAAGGCCTTTTTGTAGAATATCCACATAATTTGGGGATTCAATAATGGCTCCCAATTTGCAGTCATCTGCAAACTTTGTTAGCCAGAGTCCCTTAGTGCTGGCCTGTACTTCAGAGAAGTAGATGCCAAACAAGAGCAGTCCCAGGACTGACCCCTGAGGTACTCCACTTGTCTGGAGCTGGATTTTGAGTTGGCTACTTTTACAGTGAGGGTTCTGTCAATAAGCCAGTTATGACTATCTCTAGTAGATGTGGCCAATTTGGACTCGAAGTTTGCTTTGCAGGATTTCACTAGTGATATTATTTGCTTGTTCAGGTTAAGGAGACATTGCTTCCAATTGGGCACCTGCTCCTTCTTGGTCTTGGACAGCAATTTTTTTCCTTCTGTTATAGAGTTTATTTATTGCATATGTCCACCAGACAGGTTTACTCTTCATTGCAGAGGATGATTTAGTCCTGTCGGGTATTCCTGACTCCATGTATCTATATAAATGCTCATATTATGCTTTGGTGTAGTTTTGGATATTGGTACCAGTTCATACAGAGGGGGAGGAGGCTGTGAAGCTGTTTATACCATCCCTCTGAAGGCTGTAATCAGTTTTGGAGAAGTTTTTATGTCTGATCCTAGCTAGAGGCGGGTTGAGGGAGATGGTGACTTCGAAAGTGACCTCTTTATGGTCGGATCTTACCAGGGAGGATGATACGATAGGGATGCTGCAGTGGTTACTCATGTTGGTTAATACCAAGTCCAAGATATTATCACCTCTTGTGGGGGTATCGACTAGCTGTTCCAAGGCATTTGCTTTGACAAGGAATCTCTAGGCATTTGTGTTCTAGCAAGAGTAGTTCTTCCAGTCTATGTTTGGGAAGTTAAAGTAACCCAGGATCCAGATAAAGGGTTGAATCTTGATAGATTTGAACAGGTCCAAATAGGAGGACTGGGCATCTTGAGTCAGATTTGGGGGCCGGTAGCTAGCTATGATTTGAACAGGGGTCTTGTCAATGGTTAACTGCACCTGCAGTGTCTCCTGTGTGTCATACTGTTTGACCAGCCTGGAGGTGTGTATGTCTTTAATGTATATTGAAACTCCACCTCCTTTGGGCTTTACTGTCCACAGTTTGGGGTCTGACTATATGATAGGATGAGTAACCAGGCAAGGCTGGGGTGCTCTCTGCAGCTTTGAACCAGGTTTCTGTGACTGCACAGATGTCAGCATTTCCAGGGTTAAGAATGCTTGCAATGAGTGCAGTTTCATGTTTAGACTCCTAGCGTTTAGTAGCATGACCTTTAATTTGCATTTTTTATGTTGGTTTTATCGACCTCAGGACTTTTCCTAAAAAAAGGCACTATGGGGGAGGCAAGAGGCTTTGCCAGAAGCCTGAAGCCCAGGTGAAACAGATGCAGGCCCATCTTTGGCAAAGCATTGTGGTCTGTCGATCATATATTCCCAGGCTGTCAGGTACTGGATCCCCCTGGTATGACACCAGAAACTAAGCAATTGTTAAAGTCAATCATTAAAATCATTTAATTGTTAAACCAATTATATCCTTGAATTTCTGAGTCCCTTACTTTCTTTGCCAATGGTTCTAAACATAATACAAATAGCAAGGGGGTAAGAGGATACCCCTGCCTAGTTCCTCTGTTCAGACAGACCTTGCCAGAGAGGTCCCCCCTCACTTAACAGCATCTGCAGGCACAAACCTTAATTCTCAACTGCACTTCATTTTTGAGGAAGTACACATCATTATGACTCAAAATGCCTCATTTCATAATAAAGGAGTTTATTGGACATTAGTTTTAAAAATTAATACATATATCCTCCCATTGTTTCTTATCTCTCTTCCCAGTCTTAAGGTAAATTAATCATACAGTTCTAATTAAGCAATCTGTTACATATAAAATATTACATTTTAACTATGCTGTCAGCTTTCTAGACACTGTTCAACATTGCCCCATTTTTTCCACATTTTGAAAGGCGCTGTTCCACATTTAAGAACATGAAGGCTGACAGCTATAACAGATACACACTGCCTCTACTGAAAAGACTCCTCTCTACTGTGTCCTTTTGCAGTACATTAATCTACTGTAACCTATAAATGGTATGCCCAAGACTTTTATGCACACAGGCAAGTGAACAACATGGAGTCCATTCTTTATTTCTTAAACCCAAAATAAAATAAAAATTAATATAGAATCCATTACTCACTGTGCTACTAATGTCTATCCTGTTACATTTCTAACGACTAACTAATGAATCCTTCATTTCAATTTCATATTAAATGCTTTCCGTTTGTACTGTCAGTCTGATGCTGAAAGCTGTCAGTCTGTTAGCATCCATCTAACCGTTGGCCTTAAGTGTTAAAGAGGATTTTTTTAAACTTTGAAGTAACAGAATTGTATGCATAAAAATGTGTGGGCATACCTTTCTGCTGTCCCTGATTTTCAGGGATGTCCCTGCTTCTGACTCAACTTTTAGCTCTGTCCCTCTTAATCCCTTTTAAAACTAGTGACTTCTGGAGAAAAGGTGGTGAATTTCATGTAATAAATAATGACTAACTAAAGTTACAGACTTCTTTTACTTCAGAAAATGTACAAAATGTACATTAATGTACATTCAGTTATTCTGTCAATGTTTCAAGTTAACAGTACCAATAGTTTGAGTCCCTGATGTGTGTGTGTGTGTGTGTGTGCGTTTGTGCGTGTGCGTGAGTGCGCGCCCATGTGTGCTATAGAAGCATGATACATTTGCTCCATCTACTGGCCAAAGCAACAATAACAACAGATGCAGCTTGTAGGCAAGCAACATTCACCTGATGCTTTTGAGTAAGTATTGCAGAACATCCAGGAAAGTCAGTTACAGTTGCAGCCTTATGCAATGATTAGATGTAGCTAATCATTTTTCTACACATTATGTCTTTACACATGAGAATTCCGAATGATCTTCCTTTCTAGAAACATTGTTTATAACCACTGCTATTCCCTTTAAAACAAGACCTTTATTAAGAGAAGAGTAGAGTACCTAGCGTGACCAGTGTCTTCTGCCAGTCGCATGAAGTAGCACCCCACCCCGTCAGCTCTAGAAGTGAAGAATAAAAAAAGAGGGACTTCCGCAAAACTTGCAGGATGCTTCCTGCAGACAATTGACAATACCCAATCTGTGCCCACTCCGCCCACAAGTGCTTTTTTTCTAGTAAAGATAAAAAAAAAAAAAAAAAAAAAGTGCATTCCTTCCACTGCACACTAAACAGGTGGTGAGATGCATGACACCCTCTACTGCCTCAGCCAGTCAGATCCCATTTCTGTGTCCTGCCCCTCCTTTCTCACACTTAAGTAAATAAATAATTTCTTCCTTTAAACTGTAGCAAACTAGTTGCTACAGTTTATATCCTGCCTTCACAGAGTGCTACAGAGTAGGTTTTAGTTAAAAAAAACATTCTGTTTTAAACTGTAGTAAACTGCTTGCTACATATCCTGCAAAGAGTGCTACAGGGCTCAGGTTTTCGTTAGAAAAATAAAATATTTTAAACTCACTTGCTACAGTTTAGACTACACGCAGTGCACTACAAGCACTCAGTTTGACAGCAAATGCTATACCTGTTTTTAAAAGACAGTATTGTACTAAAGAGCGATCGGGATGATGAGTGGCTGATCGAGCCTTCTAACCCTTGCTGCCTGTGGCAGTTGCCCCTCTCACCCTGTCCAACTACACTATTATCAATTCTTTAGTAGCACTGATTGAGAGCCAGCATATTGCAGTATGGTATCAAGCCAAGCACACACTATGTTTGACAAAAAAGTAGTAACCTCAATACAAAATGTTAAAAATGTGTGCCTTATGAGATTTAAGGCTCATGGTCAATAAAAAGAAGTTATGTGTTACAAAAACGTTCCATCTGTGTTGTCAGTCTTTATGTGTTCTTGACTGAAGGGTTATGGTTCTGATCTTTGGAACTGATACAGGTGTTATATAGCTCGTGCCAGCCAAAAAACTCTCTATGGGTCTACCCATAATGCCCTGTCTACATTACCACAGATCGAGTTTGCAAACTTATAGAAGGAAATATGCATACAAACATGAAGACAGGAACTTAACCTCTATGAAGAAGCTATGTCCAAGCAACATCCTAATTGAAAACCCAGGACAAAGATTGCTCCTTCAGGAGTCCCTGTAGGGGGAAGGAGGGGGGGATTGTCAAGAACAGATGAAGATCGACAACACAGATGGAAGGTTATGTAAGACATAGCTTCTTTATCTGATCTTGTCAATCTTCATTGATTCTTGACTGATGGGAAAGAGTCCCCAGCTACTTTGGATTCTGGGTGGCCCTATGGAAGAATATACCTGAGAACCATAGAACCAAAGGCAGCTCTCCCCCTGGAGACCAAATCCAATTTGTAATGAGTGATGAAGGTATGCAGACTAGCTCATGTTGCTGCTGTGCATATCTCATCCAAGGAAGCCCTTGAATGGAAAACAGCTGAAGTGGACATTGATCTGGTGGAATGCACTTTCACTGGCATTGTTAGTTTTAGACTGTATGACTTTCATTTATCACAAAAACAATCTCTAAGCCATCTTGACAAGGTAACCTTAGAAAAAAGAAGTTATGTCTTACCATAACATTCCATCTGTGTTGTTCATCTTCTTTCTTTCATCATTGATGGGTTCGGTACAGAGTCGAACTTTTTACCAAGCTCGCGACAGCCAAAAAAACTCTCGAACTAAGTCTCTACCCAGAATGCCCTTCTCCCTGTTACTTCAGATCGCATTTGCTAGAGAAAGAGAAGTAAAGCCGAGGCCACTTCTGCGCAAATACCCTAGGGGCACCACTTAGACCCAAAGCATCCCGCAGGAGCCTTTGGAGGAGGAAGGAGGGTGGGAAGTGAATGAAAGAAGATGAACAACACAGATGGAACATTATGGTAAGACATAACTTCTTTATCTGATGTTGTTAATCTTCTTTCCATTCATCACTGATGGGACAGAATCCCAAGCTACCTTGAGGTCCATGGGTGGCCCTTATGGAAAAACATTCCTGAGTACCACTGAGCCAAAGGCAGCTCTCCCTCTGGAGACCAGGTCCAACTTGTAATGATTGATAAAGGTATGAGGCTTAGCCCAAATAGCTGCTGTGCAGATGTTATCCAAGGAAGCCCTGGAATGGAAAGCTACAGATGTTGCCACAGATCTTGGGGAGTGAGCTTCAACTTTTGGCATAGGTTCATTACTGAGGGAATAGATGAAATGTATGCAGTCCCTTAGCCATTTTGATAATGTAACCTTGGAAACAATCTCTCCCATTTTGGGTCCAGAAAAAGAAATGAAAAGCTGTTCTGATTTAAGGATAGGTTTGGTCCTGTCTCGGTAAAATCTTAGTTGTCTATGTACATCTAAAGAGTGAAGGCAGTACTTTCCTCTATTGGCAAAATTCGGAAAGAACACTGGTAAATCAATGGTCTAGTTTATGAAGAATTCAGAAACAACTTTGGGAAGGAAGGATGTATTCATCCGAAGTGATACTCTGTCTTTAGGAAAAAACAGATAAGGCCTCTTGATACACAATGCCTGCAGCTCAGAGACTCTTCCGGCAGACGTGATGGCTACCAAGAACAAGGATTTCCAAGACAAAAACTTTAGGTCACACTTCACCGCAGGTTCAAAATGTTTTTGAGTCAAAGATTGAAGGACTAGAGTGAGGTTCCATGGGCTGTCTGACAGGAGGCCTGATACGAGAGGTCCCCTTGAGGAAGGCTTTGCATAGGTGTAAAGAGATAAGAGGGGTGCCATCTATACCATTGTGGAAATTGCCGCTAGATGTACTCGTATGGCAGAGGCAGAGGCTCCATTATCAAAAAAACTTAGCCAAGTATTGAAGCAGTGCAGTTACTGGAGCTGAATATGGGTCTAGCATATTATCCTTGGACCAGATGGAGAACATTTTCCATTTATCCTGATATAGTCTTCTAGTGGATGGTTTATGAGAGTCCAGAATGATGTCTCGAACAGGTGAGGAGAGATTAGCTTGCCTGGCGACTAGTGGAAGTGGAGAAACCAAGCTGTCAGCTTGAGACTGGACATATTTGGGTGACTCGACCCTTGGGGGTGAGTAATCAGATCTGGTAGAGGGTCCAGAATCCACAGTAGGTATACTAGGTGAGACCGAAGGAAGGGGAACCAAACTTGTCAAGGCCAGAATGGAGCTATGAGGATCACCTTGCATCTCAACCAAAGAGCTTTCTTTAGAAATTGTGGAATCAGTGGGATGACAGGATGAGAGGATAAGCGTAAAGAAGTCCCGTGGGCCAATAGTGGATTAGAGCATCCCTCGGTGTCTCCCCCTCCAGGGGGAAGTAGGGCAAAATAGCTGCCACACTTGTTGTTCGATGGGGAGGCAAAAAGATCACAGCAAGGCTGGCCCCAGTGGCTGAAGATTTCTGTTGCCACCGCGGGTTTGATAGACCACTCGTGAGGTATGAGGATGCATCTGCTCAGTTTGTCCGCAATCATGTTGGACAAACTGGGATATGCGTTGCTATCAGAAAGTGGCTGGAAGCTATCACCCACTGCCAAATTCTCATGGCTTCTCTACATAGGGGATAGGACTTGGTTCCTCCTTGCTTGTTGATATACCAGACCACTGAAATTGTCTGACTGAATTGCAACTGTCCCGAAAGAGAGAGCTGAATGAAAGGCCTGCAATGCTAACAGCACAGCTCTCAGTTCCAGAACATTAATATGTAGGTGGGCCTCTGAGGTGGACCATGTGCCTTGGACAGTCTTTCCCTTAAAATGGCCCCCCCCCACTCAATCAGGGAAGCATCCATGGTCACAATGGCTGTGGGCTGAGGGGATTGAAATAAGCAACTCCAAAGTTCTACGTCTGGCCTCATCCTCCAAAGGAAATCTTGTTTGCAGGAGTTGGTTATACGAATCTGGTAACCAAGGGGGTGATAGTTTGGGAACCATTAACAAAGAAGGAGCCATTGAAGGGTTGGCATATGTAGCTTTGCTAGAGGCACTATTGGGATTGAAGTTACCATAGAGCCTAGGGCGTGAAGAACTACCCTTGCTGAGACTTTTGTTTGAGAGAGTATCACTCAGAGCTGAAGCCTCAATCGGTGGGGTCTGTGAATTGGGAGTGATACTAGACAGGGCTGAGTATTGAACACTGCTCCAATAAACTCTATTTGTTGTGTAGGTTTGATTTCTCCCAATGTATCGTTATTCCCCACAATTTTTGCCAGAGAGAGAGTATAATGCAGTGCTGTTACCAGAAGATGCTTAGTGGGGGCAGTGAGGAGCCAGTCGTCCTGATATGGAAACACTCGGAATACTTTTAGTCTCAAGTGAGCTGTGACCACTGCCATGCATTTTGTGAACACTATGGGGGCTGTAGAGAGACCAAACGGCAGGGCACAAAATTGGTAATGACTGGCTCCTATCTGGAAACGAAGCAGACTCCTGCAGCATTTGTCCATCTTGATGTGGTAATACGCATCCCAGAGATCTATTGAGCACATCCGATCGCCTTCTCTTAAAAAGGGAAGAATGGACTGAATCGTGACCATCCGGAATTTGGTTTGGGTGACAGACTTGTTTAAGCTGCTGAGATCCAAAATGGGTCTCCAGTCTCCTGTCTTTTTTGGCACCAAAAAGAATCTTGAGTAAAATCCAGATCTGTGCTGGTCTGGTGGGACTGGTTGGATGACTCTTTTTTGAGGCAGCTTTATAATCTCTGAAGCTGCTTCTTCCCTTTGACTGGGTGGAATGTCGGGAAGTTTCCTTGGAAGGTGTGGTTGACAAGAAAGGGGAATGGTGTAACTTCTGGTAATGATGCTCTGCACCCAACGATTAATGGTGATAGATTGCCAGGCAGCTTGGGGCAGAGAGAAACGACCCCCGACTGCTTCCAGAGGTAAGCAATAGTGCTGCTCCTCAGGAGCACTGGTAAGGCTGTACAGAAAAGGAATCCCTGAAGTCTTGGTTGTGGGGACCCCCTCTGCCTCTACAGTGGTGTCTTCCAGAATTGTTACCCCCTCTGCCCCTGGGGGTATCACCACGTGCGGCACGGAAAGGGAAAGGACCCCGAGATTTTTTGTGCTACATTTTTCCACTCCGTCTGTCCACTGCCCGGGACTCCCTGTTGGGCGGGTGGACAGCGGGACTTTCCCCAGCCAAGTCCTTTTTTGTGGCCGCCGCCAGAACCATTGCATTGACTGGTAACCCTTTGGAGGGGAAAGAATTTTGTCTGGTCTCCAAAGGATTGCCTCAATGGAATCAGGGTCCTTCCAAGCACGCTGCAAGACGAGCTGGATGAGCTCGCTGGCAGGTGGGGTCACTCATGAGGTAGAAGGCTGGGCAGGGAAAGCCTGCAGGAATACGGACTCCTCAGATGAAGGGTTGGAGGATTTCCAGTCACCTCTCTGCTTTAACATTTCCATGATGTTTCCGAAGGAAACATCATCAGGAGGTGACTGTGGGGACCCTTCACCATCATCGTAGTCCATGTCTTCAGTTAAGGACTCCTCGGGTGAGTCCATGTGCTTCCTCTTGCATGTCCTCTTTCGAGGGGGCTCCTCAGGGGGAGTCTCTGAGGAGGACTCAGAAGAGCGATTACCCTGAATATGGGTGTCCTGCGGCTTCTCTGCCTGGTGTCCTGGGGTGTGCTCTGTGACAGCTGCAGCTCAAGGAGAGAAAATTGGGGTTCCAACATCAAAGGAGTGCTACCAGAAGCAAGAGCCCTGCCCATCGCTCGGAAGGCAGGTCCGCCCAAATACAGATGGGAGCCCAGAACCGAGAAAGACAACCTCGGGACCAGGGTCACACCCTGCTCTGACGAACCCGCCCCCAGGGGTGGAGCCTCAAGCAGGATTGGTGTGGATGCGGTTATCAGCACAGAGGATGGAACCGAGGAGAAGGATGGCTCCGTGCCCTGGGCCAAAGCGCCCATTACGCAATCCCCACACTGAGGAAGGACCAGTTCAGCGGGAACCGAAGACCAAAGGGGCAAACTCAGAGCCGAAATGAGATGCACTGTAGGCGCCGAGGTGATGGTTTCAAAGACGATGTCGAAGCAGAAGGTTTCAGAACCGAGATGGTCAAAGGAGGAGTGTAAGACGGAGTCTGTGGATAAGTCATCCCAAGTCCTGAAGGTGGGATGGGTCTTAGAAAGTGTGGGGATCCCCCTGGCTAACAACAGCTGGTCCACAATATGCACCAAGTCATGTTGCGACAGGCTCCTGGTGGATCTAGTGGATACTCTGGATGGGGAGTCAGGACGTTCAATGAAAGAACTATACGCTTGGCCTATAAATGGATCTACAGAAGGGGAGTATTGGGTCTGTGGTGCAAGGTCTGCTGGCACCGAAGTCTCTAGTTTCGAGACCGGAAGTAAAAGGGTCAAATCCAGTGAAGTCAGTACAGCGCACAGTGCCGAAGTGGCACTCTGAGCCGAAACGGTCGGTTCTAAAATGGAAACTAATGAAGTTGAAGGTGTGCCCTGAGCCGAAGTGGCCACAGGTGCCAAAGCCGAAATAGGCATAGTAAGGTCTATGATCGGTGCCAGAGGCAAGACCGGTGCCGAAACTGGCGTTGGTATCTAAGGTTTTTAGATGCTCAGAGCCAAGGAAGACGGAGCCATAGAGGCAGATTTATGCTCCGAAGACAACTTTGGGACCTTTGATTTCCCAGGCTTGCCCTGATCACCCAATGGTGAAGAGGGAACCAAGTGAGATCTCTTTTTGTCTTTAGTAGGAGGGGTTGAGACCTCCATCGCAGAAATGGCCTCTAAGAAGGGAGACTTGAGTAACCCTTTCAGAATTAGTTTATTTTTGTGCTCATTAAGAGTGCGTTGACTGAAACTCTGGCAAATCTCACACGGAGGCTGCACCGAAAGGTGGGGCACTCCTAAACAGTATACACAGTCATCGTGAGAATCACTATTAGGTAACTTGCCATTATATGAAGCACAATGCTTAAAACCTGAAGTACCCTTCTTATCGGACATCTTGATAGAAAGACACCACAGGCCAACCATATAATCTAACTAGAACAAAGTCAAACACCATTCAAAAAAGTCATAAATATAGTAATACAGTGGTACGTAAAGAGAAAAAGAAACACCTTACTAAAAAACGAAGGTAATAGGTTAAACAGGAAAGACAATACCAGCTATGGCATTGAAGAAATACCACAAGGGTAAGGGAGGAAATGCTGTACCAACAATGGTACTTGAAAGATTACCAGCGGTAACAATGGGTAGAGTAGAGAGGAAAAAAACAGGGTTAGACAGAAGAAAAAACACTAGAAATACTATTCACTTAATAAAATATGAAGATATCAAAAATTTTCCACACAAATATCAAATAAAGTTCCACTTGGCTGAGAGCTTGGCTGAAATGCAGCTTTACGGCTATGCGGCAAACGAGATCTGAGGTAACAGGGAGAAGGACATTCTGGGTAGAGACTTAGCTCGAGAGTTTTTTTGGCTGGTGCGAGCTTGGTAAAAAGGCCGAGTTAGTACCGAACCCATCAGTGATGAATGGAAAGAAGATTAACAACATCAGATCAGATTTTCCCGAGGTTGTGCCAGCAAGGGAAATAACTGTTCTCATTTCCTGAATTCTTTAGTTCTGTTGAGGTAAAAACATAACTGTCTGTCTACGTCTAACAAGTGTAGGCAGTATTCTCCTTTATTGGTAAAATTTGGAAAGAAGACGGGTAGGTCTATAGTCTGATTGAAGTTGGAATCTGAGACCACCTTTGGCAGGAAAGATGGATTGGTCCTGAGTGTAACTCTATCCTTATGGAAAATGAAGTAAGGGGTTTTGAATACAAGGCTTGCAATTTGGATACTCGTCTTGCAGAGGTCAGAGCTATAGCAAGTGTCTTCCAAGAGAGAAACTTCAAGTCACTAGAAGCTGCTGGTTCAAAAGGAGAAAGTATCAATCATTGTAGAACAATAGTTAGGTCCTATGGGGATAGAGAGTCTTTAAAGGGAGGCTTTAATCGAATGGTTCCCTTGAGGAAGACTTTACATAGTCTAAGTGAAATTAAGGGTAGGTCTTTGAAGCCATTACAACGGTTAGAGATGGCAGCTAGAATGAATTTAACAGTAGATGCGGATGCTCTTTTTATAAAAAGGCTGGCCAGAAATTCTAACACTTTCTCTACTGGTGCTGAGAAAGGGTTGAGACAATTATCACAAGCTCATATTGAAAACCTTTTCCACTTACTGAGGTAGAGTTTCCTGGTGGATGGTTTATATGTGATGCTAGCAATATTTTCCTTACTGGGGATGATATATCATCATCCTTGAAGGCATTATTGCCGAGATTTCAGAGAGAATAAACTATTAATTTATTCATTGGTGTGTTCACTGGATTGGTGATTATACATGATATATCATCATGCCTGATGACTAACGGAATAGGAGGAACCAAGCAATTAACTCAGGCTTTGAAGATTGGGATACAGCAGTCTTTGAGGGTGAGACAGAAGGTCTGGAACTGGGTCCAAAATCATGGACGGTGAACTAGATGAGGCCACAGGAAGTGAAGCCATATTTGTCAAGGCCAGTAGGGTGCAATGAGAATTACTTGGCTTCTCAACCTGCTTGCTTTCTTTAGAAAGAATGGGATCAGAGGGAAAAGCATAGAGAAGACCCGGGGCCAATTGAGGAGAAGAGCGTCTCGCAGGGATTTCCCCTGAGGGGGAGTAGGGCAAAGTAGCTTCTGCACTTGTTTTGGGCTGAGGCAAAAAGATCAAGGCTGGCCCCAGCGACAAAAGATCATCTTCTCTATCATGGGATTGAGAGACCACTCGTGAGGCATAAGAATGCACCTGCTCAGTTTGTCTGCTATGACATTTGAACTCCTCAGGATGTGCGTTGCTAACAGAAAGTGGTTGGAGGCTATGGCCCATTGACACATACGTAGGGCTTCTCAATACAGGGGGTAGGATCTGGTCCCCCCTTGCTTGTTGATGTACCAGACAGGATGAAATGCCTACAATGCCAGAAGCACCGCCCTAAACTCCACAATGCTGCTATACAGATTGGCCTCTACTGTGGACCAAGGACCTTGGACTGTCTGTCCCAGATAATGCCCCCCAATCCCACCTGGGAAGCATCCATGGTCACTATGGCCTTGGGTTGTGGAGGGACAAATGGGCGACCAAGAAGAATTTGCTCTGATTCCATCCACCAGGATAGGTCCTTTTTACAGCGACTGGTTATTAATATTGGACGGTTCATTAGATGAGTTAGAATAGATCACTGGTTCGCTAGCAACCACCTCAGTAATCTCATGTGATAACTCGCTAAAGGGAGCATTGTTATCACCACTGCCAGTGGATCCTAAGGCTTGAAGCACCTGGTGAGCTTGTACTTTGTCTGTGGTGAGGAAAGAATGGACTTGAAACCTTATTTTATGGAAACTGTGAACAGGTAGGGAGGCTACACAACAGTGTGTGTTTAGACAAGCTGCGATTTATATATTTTATTTATTTCCAGTTTGATGACCGGGGAGGTCCACTGGGCTCAAGGAGCCCATTTTTAGTGGAGGCCCGGGAAGAAAAGCTCCATAAAACATAGTAGACATAGTAATAGTTAAGCAAGTAGTACATGTTATAAAGTTAAACATAAGTAAAGTAAAATAGCAACTTAGTAAAATATACAATGCATATTTACATGTTTATACATTAGAGAACAGTAGTACAGAATCACCATAGTACTGAGGTTTTAAATCATCCGAGAATGGTATTAAAGTTACATTTGTAAGAAAACAGTAAGTATGATTGATCTCCTATTGGATAAGGTGGAAAGATACTTTATTTGTATGGGTTTATGCATGTATTAGGCAGGATTAGGTAGGTAGAGTACAACTGCATTTCCTGTTATTGGAGAGGTAAGAATGGAGCTGGGTTTTGACGTGAACAAACTTTTCAGAAATTCTTAGAGGAGGAGGAAGAGAGTTCCATTTTTTGACTAAGGAAAAGGATAGAAGAAGCTGACCAGCGGGACTATTTGGTTTGTGTACAGAAATGAGATTTTGGTGGGCAGATCTTAGAGTTCTATGAGTGGTGTATAGTGGTAAGACATTTGTTAGTGCCGGGCACTTAGGCTTAAAAATAAGCTTGGGGGCTGTAGTGAGTTGGAGGTAGTCCAGGTAGTTGGGAAGTTCGAGCCATTGCAGCTGGTGGAAAGGTATGCAGTGGTGGGTAGAGTACTTGGACTTGGTGGCGAACTTCGAGATTTTGTTCTAACAGTTTTCCAGTTTAGAAGACGAAGATAGGTTGGTTAGTAGAGGGGCACCATACATCAGAGATGGTAGTAAGTAGGTAGTGGCGAGGGTCTGTCTTGTGGAAGGGGAGAGAAAGTGGGAGTTTTTGTACAGCATGCCAAGTTTCTGATGTGTTTTCTTAATATTTAGCTGAATATGGGTATCGAATTTTAGGTGCTCATCAATAGTGACCCCAAGAAGTTTAACAAAAGGAACAACTTCTATAGTGGAGTTGGCATGACTGATAATATTGAAGGAGGTTTTGTCAAGCGGGAGAGATTTAGAGGGAGAGAATAGCAGAATTTTGGATTTGTTGGCATTTAGAGAGAGGTGATTTTGAAGCATCCAGTTCTCAGTAGTAGAAAAAGCAGTTTGAGTTTTTGTTTGGAGTTCGGGGAGGTTAGGGGCAGAGCAAACTAGAGTTATCTGCGTATTGAACTATTTTAATGCTAGGAATGGCTGCGTGGAATTCATTAATAAAGATGTTAAAGATAATTGGGCCAAGTATGGATCCCTGGGGTACTCCGGTTGGGGTTGGAAGGAAGGTTGAGGTGCCAGTTTTCCATTTCACGGCCTGAGATCGGTCAGAAAGGTAGCTGCTGAACCAGGTAAGGGTGTTGTGTGAGAGATTAAGATTGGAAAGGTGGTTTAGGAGGTGGGAATGGGAGACAGTATCAAAGGCTTTGGAGAGGTCAAGAAGGATTGTGGATACTAGTTTTCCAGAGTCACGGGGGTGGTTTACTATGTCTAGGAAAGAGAGAAGAGCAGTTATTGTGCTGTGGCCAGGACGGAATCCATGTTGAGTTGGGGTGAGGAGTTGGTTACTTATAAGAAAAGGCATGAGCTGGAGGTGGATGCATTTTTCGAGTATTTTTGAAATAGTTGAGAGAATGGCTATGGGCCGGAAGTTGGAGATGCTATTATTTTTGCCTCCTTTGTGGAGGGGTAGGATAAAGGCTGCACGCCACAGTTTGGGGACATAAGATTCCTGTATGGATCAGTTAATGAGAATGCTAATGGGGATGGGGATGCCGTCTGTTGCAAGTTTTAGAAAGAGTGAGGGCATGTTGTCAGGGGTATTAGAGCAAGGCTTAAGCTTAGAGAGGAGTTTTTTTATGTATGAGGTGGAAATGGGTTTGAGATGAAAGATGGGAGAAGAGATAGGGATGGTAGGTTGGGGAGGGGGTTTGAGTAGGGGGGAGGAGTTGTTGTTTGGCAAGGTCTTGGTGAGTTCTGCTATGGAGTTAGTAAAGAAGGTGTTGAATAGTGTGGCTATTTCTGGGTCAGACTTACTAGTGTCAGGGCAAGGATTTGTTTTGATACCTCGGTTGAGAAGAGAGTTGATGGAATTCTAGAATTGTTTGGGGTTTTTGGAGTAATTTGATTGGAGTTTAGTATAATATGATTTTTTATCCTGTATAATATGTTTTTTGGCTAGGTTACAGAGTTGTTTATATTTAAGAAGGGTGTCAGGGTGCTTATTGCGATGGTAAATTTTCCAGGTCTTGTCCCTTTGTTGCATAAGCATTTTGGTGTCTTTAGTAAGCCAAGGGGCTGAATTGTTTTTTATACATTTTGTTCTAGGAGGGGCTTGGGAGTTAAGGGTAACTAATAAGGCTGAGTTGAAGAATTCAATGGCATGGTCTAGAGGAAGAGTTTTTGGATTGTCCCAGTTTATTAGTTTGAGAGAATTACAGAAAGTTGTGGGGTTAAAGTTTGTGAGGTTTCATGTGTGGATATATTGGTGTTGGTGAGGAATGGTGGGGGTTGCTCTATGGATGAAAGCTGGCAAGTTGTCACTAATGGAGTCTAGTAAGGTGCCACTATGGGAGATTTTATTTGGGTCAGAGACTAGGATCCAGTCAAGTATGAAGCCTAGGGGGTTGTTTTTATTGGGTCTGGTAATGGTATTTGTAAATCGACTGAAATTAAATAGGTTGATTGAGATGGTGGGATTATTGTTATTAATTTTGTTCCAGTCAATGTTTACATCTCCTAGGAGGTATGTCTCAAGTTTAATATTGGTTGAGGCCCGTAGTAGAATGTCTTCGAGTGTAGAAGTATTATTTCTGGGGGGGGGGGGGTGTATAGGGCTATAATGCAAATGCTTTTATAGTTATTTATTTTGAGTATTCCTATGACCTCAGCATTGTTGAATTGAGGAATAGGGTTTTTGTAGGGAGTGAGGGAGAGCAGGCTAGAGTAGATTCAGGCTACTCCTCCCCCTTTCCTATTTAGGCGGTCATATCTGACAGCTTGAAATCCAGCAGGAAGGACTTCCTAGTTAGAAATATTGGGTTTTAGCCATTTCTCTGAGAAAGCTACTAAGTCAGGAAGGGTATGGTATAGCCAGGCATGGAAGTGGGCTATTTTGTTTTTTAGGCTCTGGGAATTGATGGTTAGGAGTTTGAGAAATTTAGGGTTGGTAATATTGGTAGAAGTAAGAGGAGTTGGAATGCTGCTGGTAGAAGGGCCTGGGTTGGGGTGTATGTCACCTGATAAGCATAGGCAGTTAAAAGGGAATGGGAGCAGGGGTTTAGGTTTATTCCTTGAGTTTTGTGAGATGTGTAATATAGCTTACAGTATTTAGCATTTTATTGGGGAGGGAAAAAGTTTTAGCTTGATGTAGTGAAGTGGGTTTGGTTGAAGTAGAGAGGAGGATATGGTGTGAAAGTGGGATCTGGAGGGGTGAGGATGGGAGTTGGTGGAGATGGTGGGGGATAGGAAAGAAGGGGGTAGTTTCTGAGAGGAATACCGTCTGCTCAGAGGTGACATGTGCCTGACATACAAGGCCATGTCCAACCCGGAATTAATGGACATGCTCCACCTCAAAAAATCCAAATCCACCAAAACCACTAGAGCAAGCGACTTAAACCTTAGCACGGATATAAATAGGACGTGCTGGAGGGATAGATTTATCACTCTGAGACTCCCTATGCTGTGGAATAAAATCCCGGTCCATGTGAGGCAGAGCACCTCGCTGACTCTGTTCAAGAGAAATTTAGACCTGTGGATGGGAGATCGTAGGTTTACCCCGGGAATCATCTCTGTGTCACTGCTGGACAGAGGCACAACAAACTAATGGGCACAGTATTTTTTCATATAAGGGGTGGCGTAAGCCACAAAAATTTGGGCTAGGCTTATAAATGCCTTAGGGCAGATAGCCTAGTATAAACCTATGAACCTATGAATAAGAGGTAGCATGGTATAGAGGATTTAGAAGAAGTATGGTGAGAGAGAGAAGGGTTTAAGACAGTGGAGGAGACATGGTGTGATTTAGATATACGTGAATGGTTGGAAGGTATGTGTGGAGGAGGAGGTAGGACTATAGGGGGCTATGAGATGGTAACAGGGTGGAGTATAGTAATAAGTATGGGACCTTATGGGTTGGAATGGGGGAGGGGTTATTAAGTATTGGAGGAGGTGAAAGGGAGAGGATAATGAGATCTAACTGGATTGGTGGATTGGAAGAGGATGGGACTTGAGGCTACAATAAGTGTAGGAGTAGTGGGGGCAGGGGAGTGGAGTGAGCCCGCAGGGCGAACGGAGCAAGAAGCACCACCACAGATGCTTTTCTGGTTGGAGGCAATCAGTCAGAGACAGGCTGAAGAATTACTGGCCTGACTGCTGAAAAAGTAAGGCTCACTCTAATAAGTTTAGTGCTTACTAACAGGCAGAAGCTCATACACCATAGATGTGGAGTGAGGTAAGGTAAGAGGTATTTTAAGAGCAAGGTTGGAGAGGAGTGAGGGTATAAGAAGCACCAAGGAAGCTATGGGGCAGGATTGTTTGAGCTGCTGGCATCCCTATTCTATAGGCAGGAAAGCATCAGTCAAAATTAAAACACTTGGCCAGTTCAAAGTAATGGTCAGCAACTCTATTCAGTAGGAACATACATGTCAGCTTGCAATGGCCGTTGGAGGTTGAAAGGTAGTTGGATTCAACAGTATTGGCAGTTTGCCTGAAGGGTTTCAAATGGCCCGTTTGTTGCATGCCCAGAGTAAGAAGTCAGAGAAGAGATTAGGGGATGTTAGCTTGCAATGACCGTTGGAGGTTGAAAGGTGGTTGGATTCAACAGTATCGACAGTTTGCCTGGAGGGATTCAAAGGTTCCGTTTGTTGCACGCCCGGGGTAAGAAGTCAGAGAAGAGATTAGGGGAAGTTAGCTTGCAATGGCCGTTGGAGGTTGAAAGGTGGTTGGATTCGAGAGTATCGGCAGTTTGCCTGGAGGGTTTCAAAAGTCCCGTTTGTTGTACGCCCGGGGTAAGAAATCAGAGAAGAGATTAGGGGCAGGTGGTACACCTACGGACAGCGACGCCAAGCAGCAGTTTGGAAATAATTCCCTATTCTGAGAAGGATTCAATTGGAACTTTGAGTGATCGTGATGTCTAGATCCTAGAACAAATTTAGGGTGATCTCTATCACCTGTAGCAGTAGATGTCTGCTGGGAGCAGTGATGAGCCAGTTGTCTAGATATGGAAACACCCAGAATCCGTGCAGTCTCAAGTGATCTGCTACTGCTGCCATACATTTGGTGAACGCTCTAGGGGCTGCGGTGAGATCAAAGGGCAGTACCCTGAACTGATAATGACTGGCCCCTATCTGGAAGTGGAGGAACCTTCTTGAGTGTTTGTCCATTTTTATGTGGTAATATGTGTCTTGAAGGTCTATAGAGCACATCCAATTGTTTTCTTCTAGAAAGGGAAGTATTGACTGAACTGTGACCATCTGGAAATTTGGATTGTTGAACAAAATTGTTTAGAATGCTGAGATCCAAAATCAGTCTCCAGTCCCCTGTCTTTTTTGGAACTAAAAAGAATCTTGAGTAAAATCTGGATCCTCTTTGGTCTGGTGGGACTTCCTGGATGACTCTTTTTTTCTAGCAGCTTTTGCACTTCTAAGGCTGCTTGGTGCCTCTGACAAGGTAGAATGCCAGGGAGCCTTGATCGAGTTCTTGGGTAAAGGGAAAAGGGGATAAAGTAACCTCTGGAAATGATTCTTGCCACCCAGGTATCTGTAGTTATAAGTCGCCAGGCTGTTGGATGCAAAGAAAATCTTCCCCAGACTGCTTCCAGAGGTAAGCAATCGGGCCTTCCTTCTGGAGCACTGACAGGGTTGACCAGAGAAAGACTCCCTAGAATCCTGGTTCTGCAGGCCACCTCTACCTCTAGGGTGGCTCCTTCCATTTGTACTCCCCCCCCTCTGCCCTGAGGAGAGTCTGTACCATGTATGTCCAGGAAAGGCTTCTGGGACTTTTTGAACCACATTTTCCCGCTCTTCTGATTCCTGGAATAGGGTCACTGAGGAGCGGAAAAACATATGCCAACAGCAGACAGAGTCTTTATGTCTTTCTCACACCTGGATAGAGTTTACTTAACCTTGGGGCCGAACAAAGATGATCCATCAAAAGGAGCACTGATGAAAGAAGACTTGAATGGGTCTGCAAACTCACACAAGTGCATCCAAGCATGTCGTTGAATAACAACACCTGATCCGGCTGACTTGGTCACCCCCTCAGCTGCATGTGCAATGAGCCTCATGGATGAATTAGATATAGACTCTAGGGTAGCTAGCCACTTTTTCCTGGATGACCTCAGCCACAGCTCCCGCTAAGGTATCCGAAAGCTCCTTGATCAGATCCCTTTGGATCCTAGCAAAATGTGCCATAAAGTTCAAGGACCTAATAGTAAAGGTCGATGATGCATAGACCTGCTCTCAAATCTGTCCATTGCCCCGGACTCTCGGTTAGTGGGTTGAACAGTGGAACTTTCCTCAACTAGTTCCTTCTTAGTGGCAGTGGCTACTACCATGACATCTACTGCTAGTTCTTTCCTCCAATATTGATGATCCTCAGGAGCTGCAAGTATCCTATCTGGTGTCAGAGGGATTGGTTCCATCGAATCAGGAGCCATCCAAGCCCGCTGAGCGATCAGCTTAATAAAATCATCAATGGGAGGAGTCACCCAGGAAGTAGATGGGTGAGCTCCAAAGGCCTGCAAGTACACAGATTCCTCAGAGGAAGGGTCTTTGGACTTCCAGTTACCCCTCTGTTTTATAATTTCTAGGATGTCTCTAAAGGAGACATCTTTTGGGGGTGACCAGGGAGAACCCTCCACGTCACCGAAATCAGTGTCTTCAGTGACAGACTCCTCAGGGGAGTGTAGATGTTTCTTTTACACAGTTTCTTCCGAGGGGGCCCCTCAGTGGGAATGTCAGACGAGGACTCTGAAGAAGAGTGGTCTTTGGACAATAATTCTTGTAGCCTTGGAGCTCACTGTCTGGGCACTGAGGTTGATGAAAGGTCCGGAAAGGCAGGGGTCAAAGGGTGAGACTCTGGTAACACAGGAGTCACCTGAGAAGTAGCTCTGGCTAAGACTCTCTTCATGGCTTGGAAAGTAGGCCCCCTGAGCAGGGATGGGACTCCAGAATCAAGAGAGATAAACTTGGAACCAGGGTCACACCCCATCCCGAGAGACCCACCTCCAAGTTCTGAGCTGAGGAAGTACCTGCAGCCGGCGTAGACCAATGTGGCAAGGTTGGCTCTGAATAAAAAACAGGAGACGGCTCAAGCCCTCCAGACCAGACTGTGGAAGATCAATCCCGGGGACCCATTGGTTACAATGGCACTGAGGGAGTCAGAGTCATGCTCAGATCTGAAGGCAAAAGGGTTGTCGGTGCCAAGACGATTGGAGCTTGTGTGGTTGGAGTCGACAGCTCTAAAGCCTCTGAGGAGGTCAGAGGAGGAATATATATATAGGTGGACAGGGAGAAAATTCCCCCGCTCCAAGAGGGAGAGGGGGCTGAGATGAAGGAGGAAGACCCCTAGCCATCACAACATTAAATTCAGAGATTCCTGGTGGAGCGAACAGACAATCTGGAGGGGGAATCAGGCCTTTCTAAAAATGGGCTTGGCAGCTGACCCAGAAAAGGGTCGATCGTATGGGGAATATCTTGTTCTGGGCGTAAACAAAGTTTCAGTTTTCGGCACAGGAGAAAGGGTTACAGGCTGTGGTGCAGTGAGAAATGCAGGTACTGGCACAGTGACTAAAGACACCGGTACCAAAGAAGTCGTCGGCGTTGGTGCCATAATAGGGACAGACAGCAATGAGAGAGTAATCAGTGCCGTGGACTCAGTACCTTGCAATGTTTTTGGAATCTTGGATCTCGGTTCTGTAAAAGATCCAGCCAAATGGCTTTTATGCTTTTTCAGTGCCGCCGCCGATGGAGATGTCAGCACTGAATGACTGCATTTTTAACCAGAGGCTGGAGGAGATTGGTCGACCTTGGATAAGGCTTCTTCAAAGGGTGCCTTTAGTTGCCCTTTGAGAATAAGTTTATTTTTACATTCTACCAGGGTTCTGGTACTAAAGCCCTGGCAGATGGAACACTCAAGGTTGAGGTACAGAGCACCTAAGCAATAGATATATTTTTCATGTCCGTCAGAGATTGGCATTTTCTTGCCGCACTCCTGACACTGTTTAAATCCAGTAGTTGCTGATTTAGATTTATCTGCCATTTTAAGAAGAAAAAATAGGACAGAAGAAGCAGAAGTAAAAGCATTATAAAGATTCTACCAACAATGATAGGGAAAATTACCTGTCAGTAAAAGAAAAAAAAGGAAAGAGAGGGAAGGAAAAACTACCAGCTATGGTAGGCAAGAATACCAAGTAGTATAAGGAAAGGGGCAAGTAGCGCTAATAAAAGGATAGACTAAGTTCGGAAATATCAGAAAGAATTAGAAACAACAATACTTAGAGTAAAAGGATTATATAATGGAAAAAATTAGTTGTATATCAAAAAATTCATTGAGCTGCGAGAGTGAATTGGCTGACATCTTTGGCAAACAAGATCTGAGGTAATACATTCAGGGGCATTATGGGTAGTCCTTTAGCTGGAACTTTTTTTTTTTTGGCTGGCGCGAGCTATATAACGGCCGTATCTGTTCCGAGGATCGGAACCATAACCCAGCAGTCAAGAAACGATAAAGACTGACATCAGATTTATATATTACCCCACTGAAAATAACTGGGATTATACCATAGATGATTTGAGGGGACCCATACCTTGGATAAAGCATTTATGAGCTGCCTATGCCCATTAGTAATAAAGGAGGCTGTCCTGGGGTAAATTGTTTGTTTCCCCATATAGAGATCCAAGTTGTGCTTGAATATTGTCACGGATGACCTTTGTTTTACATGGCTGGGTAGTCTATTCCAGAGTAGCAGTATCCTCTCTTAGATAAACCTGTCCCTCCAAATTGTTCTGTTAATTTTGCAGAAGAGGTTTAGATCCCTAGACAGAGTATTTCTGATGCTATTTGACTAGCTGATGTGCAGTAAATCCACCAGTTTTGGGTCAAAGAATGCCTTGCATGCCAGACACAGGTCACATCTTAGCAGTCTGTAGGATACCACATACAGTGACATGGCTTTAAGTCAGTCCATGTAGGACACATTGCTTAGGCCTTGTATCTTTTTGATAAGGTATCCCTGAAGACATTCCAGTTGTTCCATGTGTCTGGACAAATACACGCCAAAGGGGGTCATTATACTCATTGACTGGCCTAATGAGGACTGAGTAGAGGAGGACAATGACATCCCTAGATCTTTACATAGGCTATTTGTTTATAAGCTATGCAATACAGGAGGACTTTCTTAAGACAATGGACGCATATTGGTCGAACGTTAGGTCACTGACCACATAAGTTTCCAAATCCTGAACAGCTGGGTTAACTCTTAGGGGGGTGTATTGTCAAAGCTGTAGTTCTTTGGGGTACATCACTTCCCAAAGGAAACATTTTTGGCATTTAGTTTCAGTCCATGATTTTGGCACCATTTATTAATCTGGAACAAACAGGATAGATAAGTTTTGGGAGCGATCCCAGCATAGAACCTTGGGGGGGGGGTCTACTGGTGATCGGTTTCTTTGTGGGAAGTAATTTCCCCTATTTTGATTTCCTGCAGCCTGTCTGGGAGGCAGTTAATCTATCGGGTGACATAGGGGTTTATTCCCAATTTGTTTAGCCTTTGCACTATGCTTAAGTGGGGGATTGTGTCAAACGCTTTGGCCAGGTTGTGGTATGTGGTGTGTATCATTTTACCTTTTTAAAAAAGTCCACCTGGTTGAGTAAGCATGACCTGCCATTGATGAATCCAAATTGTGACAGGTCCATTGATTGTGGGTGCCTTATGTCCTAACTGATTAGTTCTATAAATCTTTCCATGGCTTTGCATATGAGGCTAGTCATACTTATAGGTCTACAATTGCCTGGCTCTGTGGTAGGTCTTCCCCACCGTGCGGTGGTGTGTTAAGTTGACCAGGTCCCTGCCACCAAATAATTTAAGGACATTGCTAACCTCAGTCAGATTTGAAGACCACGCACTCCCTTTATGAGTGTTGTTCCTTCGGTGGAATCCCTATCCAGCAATAGTGCAGTAAATTAACAACGTCCCTGCCACCAAACAATTTAAGGACATTGATAACCCCAGTCAGATTTGAAGACCACCCACTCCCTTTATGAGTGTTGTTCCTTCGGTGGAATTCCTATCCAGAAACATTGCAGTAAATTAACAATGTTCCTGCCACCAAACAATTTAAGGACATTGCTAACCCCAGTCAGATTTGAAGACCACCCACTCCCTTTATGAGTGTTGTTCCTTTGGTGTAATTCCTATCCAGCAACAGTGCAGTAAATTAACAACATATGTTACACTGTGTATTTACTAATCCTAACATTCTGTACCTACTGGATGTAGAATATAACTTTGTGCCTACTGTGTGCCTCATTAAAGTACTGCTCCTGGTCAGCTATAGCACTCCTTGTATACCCCACCCCACTACCCCTGCTCTTTCTAGTCTTTAAGTTACTCACCTTCCCACATAACCTTACCCCCATCCACCTTCTCTGCTAGCTCTTTCCCTCTACTCTCATGTCTTCCTAGTGACACAGTCCCTCATATCTATACCTACCACCTGTTTGTTTCCTCCCTCTGACCTCTCTTCCACATGGACTCCCTCTGGCCCCCACACAGAATCCCTACTCTCACATTTCCCTACCATAGTCTCTTTCATTCACCTCTATAGCCTTGCTCCCAGCCTAATAACGGTCAGTTCCTCTGCTTAGATTTGTGTAAAACCTAAACCAAAACAGGAACCTATGACATTAATTATGGCATTCTCTCCCCAGTGCTGAAGTATCCGACCTCTTCACTGATTGTTTTTTTTTCTTCTTGTTTGCTGAACCTACGGGAAGGTGCTGCCCCGCTCCATTCGCCCTCGCTAATGCTCAGGCTCACTTCACTCCCCTACCCCCATTCCCACCCACCCACACATCAATTACATTTATAGTTATAGACCACACCCCCAATACAACTCACTCCCAATTAACCAATCAAACCTCACCAATCACCCCCCACACTTGAAAACTCCACCACATCCCTATTCAACACCTGACTAGTATAGCTACTGATATCACTCCTACATCATCCCAACTACTCCTGCAACTCAACATGCCCTATATACATCACACCCAGCTACTAAAACTATTATGTTCCTCATTAAATATCTTCTCTCTCCTCCTGCTGTCAATCCTTTCCTCCCACCACCATGGCAAATAGAATCCACAACCAGTCCTAGAAAAGGACATTTCCCTATATCACCCTGCGATCTTTCCGCCACCCAATCTTTTTCCTCCCTACATAATACTCTTAAATACAAAACTAGCCCGCCACCCTCCCAGAAACAAATTAAGATATTACACAAACTAAACAAACTCTATCTATACCTACTCCAAAAACAAACTTGCTGTAGGGACATTCGCCCTTATCCAGGACCCAACAAATCTAACCACAGAACCTTTCAACAACTAAATCCTCTATGTATAAGGCCATCCTCATCTCTCCTCCTTTTAAACATTAATGTAAGAAGTATTTTTAACAAAACCCAGGACCTTCATGCGCTACTAGCTCTATACGAGCCAGAAGTTGTTGTGCTAACAGAAACTTGGCTCAAACCTTCACACCATGATAATGAAATTACTGCCCCTGGGTACAATATTATACGTAGAGACAGATCAGGTAAAAAGGGAGGCGGTGTTGCAATACTAGTCCAAAACCACCTCACTAGTGAACAATTTGAGTGGAATTCCCAAGAAGTAAAAGACATAGAACTAATTCTAGCCAAATTAAACGTTAACTCCAACAAACAAATAATTATTGCAGGTGGATATATCCCACCAGGAAATAATACTACCATACTGGAAAGCCTACTAAACTGGATGTCATCCTCCCTTACACAAGAAATCATACTATTAGGTGACTTCAACATTGAATGGTCTGACTGTTCCAGCCAAAATCCCACCACCCATATTAACCTCCATGGGTTTAACCAAATTATAACTGCCCCCACAAGAACTGACAAAGCCTCCAAACGCCAGTCCATCTTAGACTGGATTCTGCTATCAGACCCCACATTGGCTCAACAATCAGGCTGTCTTTCTGACAGTCTGACTGACCATCAAGCAACCTACTTAATTAGGAATCGTTTCCACCACAATAAACAACCCATCCTCAGAGCAGTAAGTAACAAGAACTTCAGAGCTAATGACCTAATCAACTCACTAAAATGCTGCAACTGGACTCCCTTAAAAAACTATCTCTAGATGATGACGTGCAGTACTTCAACTCAACCTTCCTAGAAATCCTAAACTGCCATGCACCCCCCAGAACCATTAGAATCAAAACTAACTATGCCCCATGGCTAACGAAAGATACTAAAACCATAATGAAAGAAAGGGAAAAAGCCTGGTTACAATTTCACAAAAAAAAACTCACCACCTCAAAACAGACTTATCTTGAACTCTGCAACAAAGCTAAAAAAACTAATAAAACGTGACAAAACTAATTACCATATAACCATGCAAGAAAAATATGTTCACAACCCCCAAAAATTCTGGGCCACTGTAAATACTTTACTGCACCCACGAAAATCCACCACTCCTAACCCTGTATTACCAAACAACCATGACAACATCCTCACCCAATTTAACAAATACTTTACTGAAACAGTCCAAGCCCTAGCCAACACTCAAAATACTGCTAGCAGCCCCTCACCTACAGAGACCCCTACCCACTTCAGTACAACAAACAACTCCTCCAGTTTTTCCCTGGACCCAGTTCCCATGAATACAATTGCTATACTCCTCAAAAACTGAAACCAACCACTCTGGCAGCTGACAATCTATCTGCAGACTTATTTATTTATTTATTTGCAATTTGATTACCGGGGAAGTCCACTGAGCCGAACTGACCCATTTTCAGTGGAGGCCCGGGGAGAAACACTCCAAGATTAATTATACAATTTAGATACAAATGATAGTTAATATTAAAGATCTTATGTAGAATAGTTGCTCATAAATGCATTCAATATCATGCATAGTTAACAAATTCATTAAGCTTGAAGTTAGGGATCACATAGTTTCATTTGAAGAAAACAGATATGGGTTAGGTGCTGAAACAGTTTACATACAAACCTTTTAAGAAAATGTAAATACGCTTTACATACACACATCAACAGTAGAATGCTATTTACAATATTAACAAGGTTGGACTGTGTGAGGGTAGCTGTTGGAGGTGAGAGGTTCATAGGAAGATAACTATGAGTGTTGTAGAGCTTGGGAACCAGAGCGAGAACCCCCTTGGATTAGGCTGGGTAAAGGCAGGTACATTTCCATTTAGTGGACAGGTGTTTGAATAATTGGGTTTTGAAGTTTTCTGAGTTTGGTGTGGCTCTTAGTGCGGAGGGAAGGGAATGCCATTTTTTGCCTAGTGAGAAAGATAGGAGAAGTTAGCCAGCAGGACGTTTAGGTTTATGGATAGTAATTAAGTTCTGATTTTGAGATCTGAGAGCTCTGTTGGGTGTATAAGGGGGAAGGATGTTAGTTAGAGCGGGACATTTTGTTGGGTGAAATATGAGTCTGTGCAGTAGTGAGTTGGAGATAGTCTAGGTAGTTTGGGAGTTCAAGACAATTCAGGGATTGTAGGGTTAGGCAGTGATGGGTGGTATTTTTTGATTTAGAGGCAAATTTAGAGATTTTGTTGTAGCAGTTTTCTAGTTTAGAGGTGAAAGAGGAGGACAGGTTGGTTAGGAGAGGGGCTCCGTATAATAAGGAAGAAGATAAGTCGAAGCCAGAGTTTGCCTTGTAGAGTTGGAGAGAAAGCGATTATTCCCATACAGCATACCTAGCTTTAGGTGGGCTTTCTTAATATTTTGCTGAATATGAATATCAAACTTGAGGTGTTCATCTACTGTAATGTCAAGTAGTTTGGCAGAGGAGACTACTTTTATAGGTGAGTTGGTTTGACTATAGACTTTGAAGTTGTTTTTATCGTAGGAGAGGATCTTTGTGGGAGGGAATAGTAGAATCTTTGATTTATTTACATCGAGAGAGAGGTGGTTTTGGCGTATCCAGTTTTCAGTTGTTGAGAAGGCATTTTGGGATTTAGTATGCAATTCAGAGAGGTTTGAGGCAGAGCAGACTAAGGTTGAATCGTCTGCGTATTGAATGATTTTAGCATCAGGAACAGCAGTGTGAAAGTTATTGATGAAGATGTTAAAAAGCGTTGGGCCAAGGATGGATCCCTGTGGTACGCCAGTTGGGGTAGGTAGGAAGGAAGAGATAGAGTTCTTCCATTTGACTGCCTGTGATCTCTCTGATAGATAGCTAGAGAACCAGGATAAAGCATTATGTGAGAGATTAAGGTTTGAGAGATGACAGAGAAGGTGCTTGTGGGAAACAGTATCAAAGGCTTTAGACAGATCAAGTAAACAGAAACTAAGTGACCTTAATCTCGGGCTTGATTGACAGTTTCTAGGAAAGAGAGTAGAGCGATTATTGTGCTATGGCCTGGAGCCATGCTGGGTAGGAGTGAGAAGATTGTTTAGGTCAGGAAAGGCATAAGTTGGAGGTGGATGCATTTTTCTAGGATTTTGGAGACTGGTGAGAGCAAAGCAATGGGGCAAAAGTTTGAGATGCTGGTATTTTTGCCTCCTTTATGAAGAGGAAGAATATAAGCTGAGCTCCAGAGTTTGGGGACGTATGACTCTTTTATGGATTGGTTGATAATAATGCTGATTGGGAATGCAATGCCATCAGCAGCACATTTTAGGAAAGAAGAGGGAATATTGTCGGGAGTGTTAGAGCAAGGTTTAAGTTTGGACAAAAGTTTTTTTATAAAGTTAGTGGAGATGGGTTTGAGTTCAAACTGATGAGGTGAGTTAGAAGGGGGAGAGTGTAGAGCAGTTGGGTTATTATTAGGAAATGTCTTGGTGAGGGTAGTAATAGTGTCTATGAAAAATGAGTTAAATTCAGAGCCTAGTTCGAGATCAGATTTACTTGGGTCAGGACAGGGATTATTCATGGAGCCTGGATTGGGGAGTGAGTTTACTGAGTTCCAGAATCTTTGGGGGGTTTTATTGTTATTGGACTGAAGTTTGATATAGTAGGATTTTTTGTCTTTGGTGATTAGTTGTTTTGCATGGTTGCAGAGCTGTTTATATTGGAGCAAGGTATTGTCCAGTTTATTGTTTTGGTAAAGCTTCCATAGTTTGTCTCTGTGGTGCATAATCTGTTTTGTCTCTTTGGATAGCCAAGGAGCAGTTTTAGTTTTTATCCTTTTGTTTCTTAGTGGGGCTAGTGAGTTTAAAGTATCAAGGAAGACAGAGTTGAAGTATTCTATAGCCTTGTCAAGAGGAAGGATGTTTAGAATTTGCCAGTTCATTTGTTTGAAAGTATTTGAGAAAGTAGTTGGGTTGAAGCTACTGAGGTTACGAGTTTGAATGTACTGACACTGGTGTGGGGAGGAACTAGTTGAGCGATGCACGAAGGCTGGGAGGTGGTCGCTAAAGGTATCAGGAATTGTGCCAGAATTGGTTATTTTGTTTGGATATGAGACTAGGGTCCCATCTATAGTGGATCCGGGAGGGTTTTAGGTCGAGTGATGGAGAGGATTATTTGAGTGGAGTTATAGAGGTTAATGGATAGGGAGGGAGAGGGACAACTGATTTTATTCCAGTCAATATTCACATCACCAAGGATATAAGTTTCATAGTTAATTTCAGTAGAGGCCCATAGGAGAATATTTTCGAGTGCAGAGATATTGTTACCAGGTAAGATATATAGGGGCAATGATGCAGATATTTTTATGTTTATTTAGTTTTAGAATTCCAGCAGTTAGTTCAGTGTTCTGGAATTGAGGAATTGGAATTTGGAGGGGAATTAGCGTAAGAAGGTTGGAGTAGACTACGGCAGTGCCTCCACCTTTTTTAATTAGTCGGTCATTTCTGAGACAATGAAATCCTGGGGGCAGAATCTCAGAGTCGGAGATAAAGGGCTTGAGCCAGGTTTCAGAGATGGCCAATATATCTGGTCGGTTATGGCTTAACCAGGCTTGAAATTGGTGTACTTTGTTGTTTAGACTTTATGCATTAATTGTAAAAATCTTTAGGGTGTTGAGATAGGAGGAAGAAGGTAAGGGATGAGTGTCGTTAATAAAGGATGTAGGACCAGGGTTAGGATGGATATCACCAGCTTGGACTAGGTTGTTGAAGGATATATCCTTTAGCCATATTGGTATTCCAGGCATGAATTTTGGTAGACTGTAGATTGGAGCAGGTGACAGTATCTTGACTTTAGAGGAGAAGAGTTTAGGGTGGAATAGGTGCAGAGGGTTGGGCTGAATGAAAGAAGAGGAGATAGAGTGGAAATGGGAGTAAGAGTGAGGGGGAAGGTGGGTTTGTATGGTAGTTGTCTTTGTAGGTGGTTTTGGACAAGCATAGGTGGAATATGAGGTAGCATAGTATAAGGGAAGTAGGAGCAGAAAGAGGAGGCTGGGGGACTGGATGGTGTGATTACTTGAGGAGAGCATGTTAGAGCAAAGAGAGAATGGTATGAGTGGTTAGGAAAATAGAGAAGGCTATGAAGAAGAAAGGGTTTAAAAAGTGATGGAGGTATTCTAGAGATTTAAGGAAAGAGGAGGGGACTATAACTATTGGGTGGAGTATAGATTAGAAAGTTTAAGAAGGATGGCTATAGGTGGGAGGAGTAGTGAGGGGGAGCTGGTATTGGGTAATTAGGCTGAGAGGGGGGTAATATAGGAATAAAGCTAGGAGTACTGGGGGCGGGTGGAAATTGGGGGCAGGTTAGGGGAGTGGAGTGAGTCCATAGGGCGAACAGAGTGGGAAAGAACACTAGAGGTGAGTATGGCAGAAAAAGTATCAGCAAAGAGCAGTTTAAAGGCTGTAGTTGGAAGGTATGAGCTAAATATTTCCAGCCAGAAAAAGAAGGCTGCCTACACAGGGTGGTTTAGCAGGGGGGAGAAGATATTTATAGTCTAAGGATATTAACTCATAACTAACTGTTTGTGAAAAAATAAAACTTGTTGGGATTATAAAGAATATCTCAGATTTATATTGGCAAATGCTGCCACTTAATGGTAGAAGGAGATAGTAAACAGCAGGGATAGTTGGACCAGTCATAGGTTTAAATATAAGGGTAGTGATAACTTCCTTTAAATAACAGCTGAAGCTATAGCCTATCCAGTGTCCATTTTCATAAATAGGTCAATATCAGAATGTAAAGTACCTCACTCCTGGAAAATATCACATATTATACCACTGCACAAAGGGGGTAAGTCCCTTGAGCTTACCAACTACTGCCCTATTGCAATCCTATAATCTTTATCAAAAATATTAGAGAGAGTAGTTCATTCCCAACTAATGCAGTACCTCCTAAAGAATGACCTGCTAGCCATATCCCAGCATGGATTCAGACCTTCCCATAGCACTACTACAGCACTACTCTCTTATACCAACATTGTCAATCACCACAGAAACAATGGACTATTTGTATCAGCAATACTCTTAGACTTATCAAAAGCCTTTGATATGGTGAACCATAGTATGCTTCTAGAAACTATATCTTCCTTTAACATAAGCTCCTCCACCACATCATAGTTCAATAACTACTTATCAGAACGTCAGCAGGCAGTTCTATGGCAAGACCAATTGTCCCCCCTATTATCAGTAGGCATAGGTGTCCCCCAAGGGTCCATCCTAGGGCCTTTGCTATTCTCACTATTTACTAACCAGATATCTTCATCCTCACCCTCTGCTTCAGTAGTGCAATATGCAGATGATACCACTATTATATGTGCCTTCCCCACCCTGCATGAGTTAAAAACCATAACCCCAAAAAACTTTTCCTTAGCAGGAGCATGGTTCACTAACATAAAACTTATTCTTAATCCCCCCCAAAAAAACAAACTCATTCTCTTTAGCCCTAGTAGATCTCATTCACTAAATAATGATTTTACCATAACATCCAAAGATAACATACAAATCACCCCAACTACACACACAAAACTATTAGGTGTTGAAATTGACAATAATCTAAAATTTGACATACACATAGCCCAAACAATTAAGAAAGTTAACAAAAAGCTTGGTCTCCTTTACAGGAACAGACAGTTCATCACTAAACCTACCAAAGCCACCTTAGCAAGGACTCACCTCTTATCCATTCTCCTTTATACCTCCTCTATCTTAACTAACCTTCACCACACTGAAATAAGCAAATTGGAATCCTGCTACAAGATTGTCAGGTTTGCTACCAATGCTTCTCATAGATTCCATCACTGTCTAGCCCTCAAGCAACTTAACTGGCTTGAGTTACCTCAACTACTCCTACTCAACTCCCAATAGCTCACAAGCTCAACTACCTTCCCAACAAAACCTCAGCACTTCACAATGTGATTCACCCCTACACCACCACTAGAACCTTAAGATCTAGTTAGCAAAACCACATAAATGTCATCAAGCATAAAAATTATGCTGGTAAATCTCTCTTTGCCTGCTCCATTGCCAGAACCTGAAATTTACTCCCAAGCCACTTAACTTCCACCACCTCCACTTCCCAATTTAAAAAACTTCTCAAAAGCCACTACATAAATAACTGGCTTTGCTCATGTTACTCCCCAGGCTAGGCCATACCCTTGCACTGTTGCTAGGATTCTGCTAAGGATCAAATGGTTGCTCCCCAAGTCCCATTTGTAAAAATATTTATATGTGTATTGGCTTACTACCAGAAATTTAGACATTGTTAATCTCTGCTATCTATGCTCAAATATATTCTTAACATGTATGACACTGCTTTCTTATTTGGTACTGTATTTGTCTCCTTGAAACTGTACTGGTGTTGGGAGCTTTTCTCCCCGGGCCTAGCTATGCTCAAATGTATTCTTAACATGTATTACACTATGTTTTCTTATATGATACTGTTTTGTCTCTCTGAACTTTATTGAAGTTTGGAGCTTTTCTCCCCGGGCCTCCGCTGAAAATGGACCTGTGACCAGTCGGAGTTTCCCAGAAACAAATGTAAAATAAAAATAAAATAAAAAAAATTATGCAGGGAAATGTCAGTAGCTGTTCTCTAGTTACTTGGTACAAAACCTGTATGAAGGTTGAGGTTGAACAGTGTTTTTAGGGGAGCAGCTACATTGTGTTTAAGCTATTTAAGATGTATCCAAGGATATTGTCATGATGAAATATTTTTAGCTTTTGATAGCACTTTTAGGACTTGGTCTTGTGTGATAGTTGGAGGAAATCCACTTTCAGTTATCTTGAAGAACAGATGGAGAGGAGAAAGTGGTAAAGTTAGAGCTGAACTTTTCAGTCAGTAGGTTGGCTATATCTTCAGCCTAAGTGTAGATAAAATCATTCACAATCAGCTCAGTGCATTGCTTCATTGTGCTTTTGAGATTACGAACACAACCGCCTCATGATCATTTTTAGCATGGGTAGCTATTTTAGCTTCTTAGCCTCATACTTGGCTTTGGTGGATTTTATTAAGCTACTGAGATGTTTATTTCACTGACGGGGGCTCTAGCATTCTGGGAACTACTCTTTTTACTTTTGGTCAAAAATCTCTTCCTTTTATTTTAAAGTTTGTTGATATTATGGTTCCACCATGTGGGGGGGGGGGTTACATCTATGCAGCTGTTTACATGCTGGTACACTGTGAATCTTGCCATTGTATCACTTAGGAGCAGGTAGTTGTCTCAGAGAAATTTCTAAATGTATCCTGGGTGGAAGGGATCTCTGGTTTCAATTTTATTTCAAAGGATATGGGTTGATGGTCAGACCTGACAAGTGACAAAACTACGCAAGGGATACTGCAAGCTGCTCCTATATTAGTAAAGCCAGGATCCAAGATGTTGTTTCCCCTAGTGGGTGCTCTGATTTTTCCAGGGTGTTTGTATTGACAAAGTCTAGGAATCACTGTGCTTGTGTACTAGTGGAGGTGGTGTAGGTTTTTCAGTCTACAGCTAGATAGTTTAGATTACCGAGGAAAATGGTGTGATGCCCCACCACTGAACCGGTAATCAAGGAGTCCCAATCCTCACCACTGGCACCAGTGAGGGACGTACATTGGAAGGATGACAGGTACATACATAGTATTTTCAGATGCGGCTCTCTACATCAAGTGCAATTTCTCTTAGAGCACACAGAGATCACAGTAATTCTGGGGCTGGTTTCTCCCTCTTTCTCTCTAGATCCCCAGTAAAACTCCCCTCTGGCACAGCTATAGAGTGGAGATCTCACCTGAGTGGGCAAGCCAAGACTTCCAACACTCTCTCTGTCCACCCAGTGCTTCATGTCCCTACCCAAGTAGCTGACACACACAGTCTTGGAAATCTGTTGTACACACACACACACACACACACACACACACACACACACACACACACACACACACACACACACCTGGGACAGGCTGGCACAGATTTACTAGCTATGCCCCCTTCTGCCCAGACTATAAGGTAGTTACTACTGCCACCAGCCATCTCTTTATCAGCTACTTTAGGGTCCTTAACAAAGGGTGTCCAATCTTGCTGTGTAATGTTACTATCAATAACAATGGTAGTTTGACCAAGAGCAAGGCTAGTAGCCCACATTGTCACCCAATAAATATGCTGGTACTCTCATAACTTAAATATCTCTAGATAGATCAGCCACAATGAAAGGTTAAATATATTTAATAATAAATATTAAAAGAAGAAAATACTCAGTATATATTTATAGTAACATCAGAGTTCAAATCACAGGAAATATTTAAAACAACATTGCAGGACAGTCTCCAATAAATAAAGAAAAATATCTAAGCTAAGCTTTGTTACATTCTTGCCTATTTCTAAGAGAATTACTATATCCTAATACACTTACTTAATTAGAGCAGCATATGTGGGTGAATGGATCTTCTGTAGTTGTCAAGTCAAAGGCAGAATACAGAATTTTCTCTCTCTCTCTCATGGGATGATTGGGAGAATAACATAATTTCTTGTCATCTGACTCTATCCTAGGTAAACCCCCCAAAGCTGAAAGCTAGCAGTATTTAGCATCTACCTGTGAAAATACATAAACAAGGGTTCTTCCTCGGAGCTTGGTTCTTGTGGAAGTCATAAAACAATAAAACACTTCCAAGACAATACAGAAAGTTCCCTAGTTCTAGACATAGTGTCTGTTACTGTACTAAAACTGAAAATAACATCTTTTTATGGCCTGGCCATAAAGTAATTTAATTTCAGCTATTTTTCTGATGTTAACCTCCTGTGTTTCCGTTTCCATTGTTAAAATATATACATTTAAACAGTTACAATAGTGTATGTACACTGTGGTTACATTTTTAAGCTCAGTACTTTACAAACCCTTTTCAACACACACTTCTGTACTAGCAGTTTGATATACACATAACATACAGTTCTCATACAGTTGTAACATAAGCATCTTACACAAATCATTTTGATATTCACCAATGACATATCATTATTTACAAAATTCCAGATAGCTGTGCTGGCAGTACCTCCTTTTGTCACACCTCTGTATAAATCATGTTGATATTCACAAATGACATAGAATTAATTTACGAAATTCCAGACAGCTGGGCTGGCAGTATCCCCCTTTGTCACAAATGGTATTAGGTATAACACTGAGTGATTCTAGTTCCTGTATATAAGGCATTGTGGTTTTCGTAGGTCATAGAGGGAGTTCTATAGCTAGCTAATATATGTTACGGACCTTTCTGATGGTTATTTGGACATGAAAAAGCTCTTTTGCATTATGCTACTTCACCAGCCTTGATGTGCCTCTCTTATGAATGAAGAGTGAGACACCTCCTCCTTTCTTTCCCTCCTGCGCAGTAGCTGGCCTAAATGTGTGGAAAGTATTATGGGCCTCCATTGCTGGAGTAGCCTCTGCCATTTTAAACCATGTTTCTGTTACTACACAAACATCAATGTCCTCCAGGGTGAAAGACTTGTAGGAATGAAAATTTTTGTTAAGGTTCCTCATACTGATCAATGACACCTTCATATTTTCATTTGTTTGCTTCATTATGTGGGTAGGTTTATCAGGTTGGCATTGCATAAAAAAGGCAATATGGGGGGGTGGACAATGTCTTTGTCAATAATTAAAACCCTAGAGGAGACAGATATAGGCCATCTCTGGAGAAGGAGTGTGATCTGTTGATCAAATCCTCCCAGGCTGACAAATACTGGACCCCTTTTGAATGACATCAGAAACTATGCCAATTATTGAAGTCAGTTATTTTTTGCTCGTATTGCTGAAACAGCCGATAAATTAAACAAAGGAGTAAGAAAATCCACAAGATAGTAACTCACACAAATATTGTACAACCAGACAATAACTAGTCCTGAATGAGTGCTGGTTATGTTTTAGCACCAAATAGAAAACCTCTTTCATTTGCTAATATATGATTTTCTAGTAGCATGCTTTCTTGCCTCCATTAGTACCTGTTGCATGTCCTCAGTACACAGGTGTCTAAAAGGAATTAAAACCCCATCATTCAGGCAATCAACTGAAGTTAATTCATTATGGCAGTTAACAAACATCCCTGTTCTTGTACAAGTAGATCCAGTCTGTGAGGATGCTTGTGATAACTGCCACTGGCCATTTCTAAAAGAAAGAAGAGAAACAGTTGCCTAGGTCAGAAGGGAGCCGCCACAATAATCTTGGGGGATTCCTTCTGAATCTTCAGAAGTACCCTATGTATTAGTGGAAATGGTGGAAAAGTATACAGGAACATTTATGTCCAAGGAAAATAAAATGCATCTGTCTTCCAGGCCTTCTTGCATGTACTCCAGAAGCAGAATCTTGCTAGTTGATTGTTCAGGGAAGTGGCAAAGAGGTCTAACTTGGGGAATTTCCCACAGATGGATCAAATCTTGGAAGACCCCTTGATCTAGTTTCCATTTGTGAGGGTCTGCCCTGGTCCTGCTTAGCATGTCTACCAAAAAAATGTTGCTCTGACAAAATGTAGGATGCCTGTAGAGAGAGACTGTGCTGTAAAGTTATATCTCAAGCTAACATGGCTAGTCTGCAAAGGGTGTATGACCTGGATCCCCCTTGCTTGTTGATGTACCACATAACTGTGGTATTCTCTTTAACCACTTGAAGAGGTACTGGGGACCAAAGATGGTTTAGTGAGAGTTGAGTGCCTTGATCAGGCCAAGCATATCTTTTACATTTATGTGCTTGCATCTGCCTTTGGGTCCTCACACACCTTGCACTTTTCTCCTTCCTGAACCTGGTCTCAAAGCAAAGTTCAAGGTGTCTGTGGTGATTGACTGCTTTGGAATAGGAGGGAGAAGGGGAGACCTGGATTTAGGGATTTCGGTTGTGTCCGCCAAGTGATTTCTCTTCTGACAAACTCCAGTACTTGGATCTGAAAATATATGGCGTTTCAGTGTTGGGACCAAAGAGACATCAGATACCACTAGATCTTTCTTATGTGGACTCTTGCTAGGGGTATCCTGAGAATCATAAAAGCCATGAGACTGAAAAAACTGAGGTATTCCCTCCAAGTGACTGAAGCCTGAGTGGGAAAATCCTACATGTGTATATATATATATATATATATATATATATATATATATATATATATATATGCATCTGTCTTCCAGGCCTTCTTGCATGTACTCCAGAAGCAGAATCTTGCTAGTTGATTGCTCAGGGAAGTGGCAAAGAGGTCTAACTTGGGGAATTCCCCACAGATGGATCAAATCTTGGTATATCTATATCTATATATCCCCCGGAAGAAAAGCTCTTTGAATTGTGGAGTCTACTTGGCATCCCAGATGCACAGTCCTTGGAGGAGGAGTCAAGAAAAACTTTTGAATGTTCTCTTGGAATCCCAGCTTGTGCAACAGATCTTTCACCTGAGAGAGATTCTTAACACTTTGAAAAAGGTGCTGCAAAGACAAGCAAGTCATTTAAATATGGAAAAATCTAGATATCTTGTAGCTTGCAATAGCTATAACTGGGGCTAGACACTTTGTCAACAGTCTTGGTGCCATGAATAGTCCAAAGGGTAAGGCAGAGAACTGATAATGTGATTCAGACACACAAAACCTTAAGAAACGCCTGAAGTCTGGATAAATAGGAATGTGATAAGCATCTTTTAAATCTAGTGTTACCAGGCAACTTGAATGAGGAAGCAGAGGTAACAGGTTATGAAGTGACATCATTTTGAATTTGGACACTATCATAAACTGGTTTAGGAAAGAATGACCTAGAAGTGGTCTCCAAGCAATTCCTTTTTTTGGCACTAAAAATGTCCTTGAATAAAACCACTTGGGAAGGGGGAACTAGTTTTATCACTCCTTGGAAGAGCATGTGATGAAGATTAGGAAGAAACAAAATGGTCTGGCCTGCAGGATGAGGAATTACCCCATGGAAAGGAGGAACTTCCTCCCAATGCCATCTGAAACCGTGACGAAAGATGTTCAGAACTCATTTGTCTGAAACTATATGTTGCCACAGAAAAAGGTGGTGATTCAGATTTTCTGGAATGAAAAAGATACTGCCCGATGGGAGGGGGGAAACAAAGTTTCTTAAATAGTCATCCTGACTTATTGGACTGTCCTTGGTTTTGGGAGCTTCGTGAATTCTTCTTGGAATGCTCTTGCCACTTCTTCTTAAACTTCTGATTACCTTCATTTTGATGAGACTGTTTATTTTGTTTCTTACCAAAATTGGACGGGGATTTAGAGAATCCCTTTGAAAATTTGGAAGGACAGGCAAAAAATCTTTCAGATTCCTTGTTTCAGCTTACCCCATTTCATCACACTTTTTGATTACCTCTGCAGCAGATGGGCCAAAAACTAAATATATATCCAAAGGAGAATCTAAATCTCATTTTTATCATCATCTTGGACGTTCTGAGAATGCAGCCCTCAAAACAGTACAAATGGACATAGCCCTTGAAGTATCAACAGTCATACAAACACTGTGTACAATGACCAGTGACTTGAACAGCAGAAGAAATTAATTTAAAGCATATTTTCCTCACAAGAAGAAACTGCAGACAAAACAGTCCTCATATTTTCACAATTAGTAAGAACAAACCTTAACGTATGAGCCTGACAATTCAAAATTCTGAAAATCAAAGTTGTAGAAGGATACACTTTTTCCCATACTAATCAATAATAACCTTGCCATCCTTCCTTATCAGAAAATAGTAGGGTTGGAATAACTAAACCTAAAGCTGATGGATCAGGTTTGGAAGAGTATATAAAACTTAAAAGATGGAGGAACTTTATACATTCGATTTGCCTTTTTATGGGCAGCTGCCTGTCAGGAAAATTACAGACAGTAAATACGCAACCTCCAAAGCTGACAAAATTGGGGGAATGTGTGCAGGTCCTGGAAATTAGTCCTCTAAGAGTTCATAGTATTTGCTGAAGGACTGAGAAAAACTCAGTGTTCTCCCACTAAAAACTTTAACACATTCTAGAAACAGCAGCAGAGAAAGTGAAACCACCACAGAAGAATCAAATTAAACTCTCCTCTGTGTCTGAATCAGAAGTCTGAGAAGAAAACCCTGTATCTGTCCCTTTAACATCCTATCCAGGTTCAGTATCATGAGTATCTTCAGCAAAGGAAGTAGCCTCCTTTCTTTTACTGGAAGGTACTTTACAAGATGGGTCAACAGCCTGAATTAAAACCCTGAGTCAGACCTAGTAAACTACTCCTGTCTAATGAAATTCAAGGAGGAGCAGACTACATGTTTAGCTTTCCATTTCTTTTTGAAGTGAAAAAAGTTACGAAGAGTGTTATTGATGGCAGCAGCTTCCCCAGGGATGGGCACAACATTCTGACAAAACAGGGAGGCCTTCCCTGTTTCCCCTCCTAGTACCAACAACAGTGGCTCTCACAAGCCAAACAAGAAGACCTCAACAGCTGCAGAATATGTGGTTAACCCCTGGTCCATAGTAGCTGTAGGTGCTATAGCAAAGACATCCAGGGTAAAAGATGAGTGGTCTGAGAAAACCAGCTATGGCCACAGACGTAGTCACCCACCTGCGGCTGAAGCTAATTGCTAGACTGCTATGGTGGCAATGGCCATTTGCTTAATTTTTTTCTTTTTGTGGGTGTAGGAAAGATTGATTATGCAACTGGTAGTTTGTTCCAGGGTCAAGCCAAAAATGATGCCTCTTTCTTGAGGAAAACAACCAGTACGAACCAGTAAAATTTTTAAAGTTCTAACAAGTAATTTTTTCCCAATAAAAACATAGTAAAAGCAATTTAATTTACCTTTTCGGGCTGGCAATGTGTATTAAACACATTTTATAAAGAAAAAAATAGTTTTAAAATGTTTTAAACAACTTTTAAACCGACAGGAAAAAAAAGTACGCTCACATTTTGAAGTAGAATTACGCCTCATGAAAGCCCGTTAAAACACAAACTCACAAAAGAAAAATAACTTTCCTAACTAGAAAAGTGCAATTAAACAATTAATTTTTAAATGTGTAAGGTTTTATGCCAAAGAGAACTTATCTGCCCAACAATGAAGAGCACAAGCAAAATTGTCTTTCCTCAAAACCTCACACAGGAGCACTCTTTTCAGGGTTAGAAAAGCTCTGTGGGGGCTTGCTGCTCAAACCTGTATTTTTAGGCAGCTCACCTGGAGCTGCATAATGGTTTGAGCTCATTGAAGGAGCGCTTGACGCTTTGGAAGCTGGTCAGCGGTTATATCCTTGGCAGGATCTAATCCATATAGCTAAGGCTACTGCAGCAGTGATCATTTGAACATCTGTTATTATGGGATGTTTACTTACACAGCTGTTCTTTCTACACCCACATAGGGACAGACTGGGAAATAGAATATCATGAATGAAGAGAAACTAAGTATCAAGATGAGGAGGAAGGAAATTCAGCAGATGTTTGCAAGAAATGGAGGAGTGGAAAAGAAAGGTTTTAATTTTAGTAGAGTGAACATCTACCTCAAACTCACCATCCGCAAAATGTCTTAACTCCCCTCGCTGATGGTCCTTATTTTCTCAAAAAATCCTTCCCCAAAACTCATCATAATTACTGAGCACAAGAAATACACAGAAAGATCCAAGGACAACCAAAGGCTTCCAAAATAAATCAGTCTTTAATGTACAAAATGTAAAAGCATAAGCGCTTTCATAGCAAAGCTACTTCATCAGATGCATTTCACAACTAAAATCCTTTACTCATTACAAATACTAACTAAAAAGATCACATGGCTAGAAACTTTACTTCCTTAAAGACATATTACTAAAAATGCTCAGTACAATATATTTATATATAAATACTAAATAATAAACATCCAACAAGAAATAAAAAGTTATATATATATGTAAATATACCTAAAATAATAAAAAAAAAAATAAAAGAAATATACTTATATTTAACAATTGTTATTATTCAAAATAAGTAAATGCCAGGTCACTTCCTATTCAGTGGTCTGGCTTTAAGCTTCGGTCTAAATGGTATCCTGTCATTCAGGCCATGTCCATAGTCCCCTCGTAGTCTATCCATTTGGCTTTCAACTGTTCAGTTTGATTTCTGATGTCCCCTTTCCTTATGTTTTCATGAATACATCTTATTACCATAAACTTAAACAAATGAGAAGCACCAGTATCTACAATATATTTGGACAAAGCACCGAGTGTATCACTTTTACTTATGTGGTAATCATCTTCGTTCGGCTTTTCCCAGTTAGGGGTCCCCAGAGCGGATCATCTGTCCGCTTATGATTGGCAGTAGAGTTTTACAGTGTCGAGTTGCCAGCCCAGCGCCCAACCTTCTATGGAAGGCACATACACGCGCACACACCTAGGGCCAATTTAGAGTGTCCAATCCACCTACAGCATGTCTTTGGGATGTAGGAGGAAACCGGAGCACCTGAAGGAAACCCACACAACCACAGGAAGGACATACAGACTCCGCACAGAAGGCACCCCAGCTGAGGATCGAACCGGAGAACCTCTTGCTGTGAGGCAACAACGCTAACCGCTTTTACTTATGTGGTAATAGTGCTCCTTAATTCTATCTCTCAGTGCTTGATCAGTTTTACCAACATAGAATTTTGTACATACTGAACAGTGAGCTAGATAGACTACGTGCATACTGCTGCACAATGCAGCAATGTCAAAGCTATATGTCCTACTTTGATCAGGATGATAGAATGTTCCTGTACTATCAATATATTTGCAGGCTTGACAATGCCCACATGCATTAGTACATCCATGACTTATACTAGACATTCCTTTTGGTAAACACAAACGTCATTTATGGGACTTCATGTTCTTGTATACATATCTTGGTCTCTTATCTACTATAGCCTCAATGCCGTCTGTAGTCAAAATATCCCAGTGTCTTTCAATTATATCCCTATATTGTTTGATAACACTGGAATAATATAGGCATAATTTTACTTTGTCATTTTTCTGGGATGCAGCTTGTATACTACCAGAATACTGCTCACCAAAATAAGGCTTAGCTCTACTAGATCTCTCACTGGAGACTAGCTCAATATTCTCAGCAATGTCATTACTTGCATAACCCCTAGCTGTAAAAGATTCCATTAAAGAGATAGTTTGCCTGACAAATTCTGAGTCACTTACACTTAGCCTTGAAGCTCTATAAACTTGACTTCTGACTACACTTTTGAATACATGGGAGGGATGCATACTTTCTTTGTACAAAACGTGGTTACAATGACAAGGCTTTCAATACAGTTCTGTTGTAATATAACCATTAATGTCACATATTACTTTTACATCTAATCTAATGGGCGGCCACGGTGGTGCAGCAGTTAGTATTGCCACTTCACAGCAAGAGTTTCTCCGGTTTGATTCTCGGCTGGGGAGCCTTCTGTGCGGTGTCTGCATGTCCTCCCTGTGGTCGCGTGGGTTTCCTCGAGATGCTCTGGTTTCCTCCCACATCCCAAAGACATGCAGTAGGTGAATTGGACACTCTAAATTGGCCCTAGGTGTGAGTGTGTGCGTGTGCCTTCTGTGGAAGGTTGGGCGCTGGGCTGGCAACTCGACACCGTAAAACTCCACTGCCAATCATGAGCGTGGTGACCCCTAACTGAGGAAAAAGCCGAAAGAAGAAGAAGATTACTTTTACATCTAAGAATTCTACTGACTCAACTGAAATTTTGTATGAAAATTTAAAAAATGACGTGGTACTGTTAATGTACTTAATGAAATCATGTAAGACCTCTTGAGGACCCTCCCACAACAAAAAAAATGTCATCCACAAAACGACGATAAAAAACAACTTGTTTACTATAGGGTCCATTAATAATGTGACATTGTTCCAAAACTCCCATGGCCACATTGGCATAACTATTGGCACATGACGTGCCCATAGCTACGCCGTGTTTTTGCCAGTAAAAACTGTCACCAAATACAAACACATTATTGTTCAAAACACAATCAAGTAAGATACATGTGAACACAATCTTCTTACTATTAAAGTCAGCGTACCACTCTAAGAACTGTTTTACACGTGAAAGCCCTTCATTGTTTGGAATAACCGTAAAGAGAGAAGTCACGTCTAAGGTCACTAAATACAAATAAACAAGAACAAATCATTCACAAAATGTTGAGTATCCCTTAAAATATGTGGACATAAATTCAAAACAGGTCTAATTTGTTTCTCTATGAAAATAGATGCAGGCTCAGTGCACCAATTTCTCCCTGCCACAATGGGACATAATGGGGGATGTACAGGATTGTTATGTAATTTGGGCAGGCCTTGAATGACAGATACTAAAGCATCCTTAACAAATAAATAATGAAACAACTATGTCTATTAAATCATTCTTAAGTAATGTCTTAAAAATACTGTTCACCTTGATAATCATGTGATCTACTTGTTTAGAAGTTATTTTAATATAAAATCAGGTATCTGAAAGCATAGCTATCATATCATTATTATATCTATCAGTATCAAACACCACAATTGGACCACCTTTATCAAGTGGTCTGATGGTTAATTGACAGTTAGTTTGTAACCTATTCAATGCTTGATATTCAGATTTTGTTGGATTATACTTCATTTCATGCTTACAATGAACATAGTTAGATGCATACATTTTATAAAAATCATTAAGACAGAGTTTCTCAAAAGCTGTTACTAAAGGATATGGATTTGGAATATATGTGCTAGGTTTCTTAAAAATGTTATTGTCATATGCATTGCTGTTATTTTTAAAATTTAACTTCAAAAGAACGTTTCTAACAAACATTTTAAAGTCCAAAATTACCTATGAAAAGTCCTGTTTCTGAGTTGGAATAAAGGAAAGTCCTTTCATTAAGACTCTGCTGCAGATAAAGTATAGCTGGACAGATTCCAGACTAAGCCTTCTAAATTTTGTTCCAAAACTTCTTCAATGTTGGTGTCCCTGAAGCTTCCCCTTCGGGTTTCCACTTCATACATGTTCTGCTGCATGAGCAGGACCTCTGCTCATTTACAGTATGAGACTTTATTGGTAGAGGAAACATTAATCTCCCTTGTGGAAAAAGGAGTATTACTCTTGGTACATACATTAGGAATGTTTGGTGCATCAACAGTATGATTCGCAGAGCTCCCTGATTCACCTGGATGGTGCACTTGTGCTGTAACTTGAATTACCTTCTTCCTGGCGCCTAAATCAATTATGGGCGTCGCTACAGCTATGGGACTGGCCAGCTGTGATGTCTGTTCATCTCCATGGTTACCAGGAACACTCATTATGCTAGATTCATTCATATTAACAGCAGGAGCAGCTTCTTGAGTGGAATTAATGGCACTAGAATTATAATTAATTGTTCTAGGCCAAGTAAACACATTAGAGTTGGTGAAGTCAGCATGGTCTCTAATTAACTTCTTAGTTTTGATCCTGCTGAGTCTACGTTCGTATACAACAATAGAGTCCATTACTTCCATGATGTATTTATCTACTAAAGTGGTGGTTCCCAAACTGTGTGCCGCGGCGCCCTGGGGAGCCAAGGCTTCCTCACAGGGGCGCCGCAAGCAGCACCAGCTGATTGCAGGTAAGTGAATGCCTGTATGAGTGTGTGTGTCTGTCTGCATGTGTGAGTGAATGCGTGCATGAAAGCAAGAGTGTGTGTGTGTGTGTGTGTGTGTGTGTGTGTGTGTGTGTGTGAGAGAGATCAGGAGAGTGAGAGCGATGTGTGAGTGAAATCAGGAACAAATGAAGAAGTGGCTGTGTGTGTGTGAGATCGGGAGAGTGAGAAGGATGTATGAATGAATGCGTAAGTGGGTGTGTGGAGTATGGGTGTGAGATTGGGAGAGTGAGAGGGATGTATGAATGAATGCGTAAGTGGGTGTGTGGCATGTGGGTGTGACAGCGATGTATGAATGAATGCATAAGTGGGTGTGACAGACAGAGCAATGTATGAATGAATAAGTGACTGTGTGTGTGTTTGATCGGGGGGGAGAGAGAGAGAGAGTGATGTGTGAGTGACTGCAGGTATGAATGAGGAAGTGACTGTGTGTGTGTTTGATCGGGAGAGAGAGAGAGCAATGTGTGAGTGAATGCAAATATAAATGAGGAAGTGATTGTGATTGTGTGTGTGTGTGTGTGTGTGTGTGTGTGTGTGTGTGTGTGTGTGTGTGTGTGTGTGTGTGTGTGTGTGTGTGTGTGTGTGTGTGATTGAATGCCCAGATTTGTGCCTCATATTTTTGGTGTGTTCCCTGTACTTTTCTGGCAAATAGTTTCATAGTAGTGTACTAGGCTATCTGCCCTGGGGCATTTACAAGCCTAGCCAACAATGATGTGGCTTACGCCACCCCGTATTATATAGTTGCGCCTCTCTAGTAGTGACACATGTGGGACCCCATTATTTAGTAAACTATACCTCTGTCTAGTAGTGACACTGAGGTGACTCCCGGGGTAAACTTACGATCTCCCATCCATGCATCGAGATTTTTCTTGAACAGTGCCAATGAAGGGCTCTGTCTCACATGAACTGGGATTTTGTTCCAGAGTACGGGTAACCTCTGTGTTATGAATCTATCCCTCCAGCATGTTTTATTCATATTTGTGCAGAGGTTGAAATCTTTAGCTCAGCGTGGTTCTGGTGGATCTGGATTTTTGAGATGGAGCATGTCCATCAGTTCTTGGTTGGACATGGCCCTATATGTTAGGCACAAATCACCTCTGAGCAGGCGGTATGCTACTGAATAGAGCTGGAGATTCTTTAATCTAGCTGGATAAGGCACATGTTTGAGACCCATGATCCTCTTGGTGAGGTACTTCTGGGGTCTTTCCAGTTGTTGCATGTGCCGGGTGAGATACATCCCAAATGGAGCATTATATTCAATCATGGGCCTGACAAGGGAGGAATATAGAGGTACAATGACCTCCTTTGATCTGGATGAGAATCCTTCATGATGAGATGGGCAAGGTAGAATGTCTTTCTGACCACTTTGGCAACATGGTTGTCAAAGGAGAGATCACTATCGACTTGAGTCCCCAGGTCTCTGATTACTTCTTCCGTACTCAGTGGGTTATTGTCTATGTGATAATTTGTGGGTACTTTGTTTTTCCCAAAGGGATGACTATACATTTTTGGCGTTAAGTTTGAGGCCATGATTCCAGCACCAGTTGTCCGTTTCAGTGAGACCTTTCTGTAGGATGTGTGTGTCAGCAGGTGAATCAACTATGGCACCCAGTTTGCAGTCATCTGCAAACTTTGTCAGCCATAATCCTCCCATATTTGCTTTCACATCCGAGAAGTAAATGCCGAATAAGAGTGGTCCCAAGACTGAGCCCTGTGGGACACCACTCGTGACTGGTTTTGAGTCTGACATGGCTCCAGCAATTTTGACCTTATGGGTTCTGTTTTTAGCCAGTTTGCTACCCATCTTGTGACATATGGATTTACATTTAGGCTGCTGAGCTTGTCTATGATGCCAGAGTGTGGTATTGTGTCAAAGGCTTTAGCCAAGTCCAAGTAGGCAGTGTGGACAGCCTTGCCCTCGTCGATGGCACTAGTGACTGTCTCGAAGAAGTCAACCAGGTTTAAGAGGCAGGATCTGCCTTTTACAAAACCGAACTGGGTGGGATCAAGGGTCTGCAGATCTCCAATATCGCCATTTATGAGTTCCATGATGATTCTTTCCATAGCCTTGCAGACCAGGCTGGTCAGACTTATGGGGCGGTAGTTACCAGGGTCAGTAGAATTTCCCCCTTTGTGGAGTGGGACCACTGTTGCTGTGCGCCAGTGTTCAGGTACATATCCTGTAGTGAGGCTAAGATTGAATAGCGTTTTTAGGTGCGGGTTTAGTTCATCTTGAAGTTCACGTAACACGCAACCGGGGATACCATCGGGTCCCATAGATGCTGTGTTTTTTGCTTTGTTGAGTGCTGATTTCACCTGTATGTCTGAGATGACAGGTAGGTTACATTCAGCACGGATGATTACTACATCTTTAGGGGGTGAGTGAGGGGAGAAATTTGCACTGAACCTATCTGCCAGAATATTGGCAATGTCGGTAGGGTCAGTGAATTTTTTGTCGTTGTGTACCAACTCAGAGCATATCTGAGAATTTCCTCCCAAGGTTCTGACATAATTGAAAAAGGCTTTGTGATTGTCTTTGGTATCCTTGGCAATCTTTCTCTCAAAGTTGGCTTTAGATGTTTTTATGAGAGAACGTAGTTTTTTACTTGTGCTGATCAGGGAAGCCTTTCCCTTGTGGTATTTGGCTTTGTCCTGCAGTAGCTTCCTTCTTTTGTTGTACAGTTTGTTTATAGCCGGGGTCCACCAAACCGGGCATTTTCCCTTGGTGGAGAGGGTCTTGGTTTTAGTTGGGATTGCTTGATCCATGCATTCTTGGAGATGTCCGTAGAAGGCTGTTGTGTAGGATCCAGCATTTTGGGATGTGGTTTCCATTAACCCAGTAGGCTTAAAGGATATCATTTCTGACTTAAGGAGTGTAAAGTCAGCTTTTGAAAAATTTTTCACTGTAGTCTTTTGTTCTGGGGGTGGGGGTGGGATATGTACATCCAACGTGATCAGTTTATGGTCAGATCTTACTAGTGAGGGGTTTATATCTGGTGCGGAGCATTTGGACCCCATGTTTGTGATAATCAGGTCAAGTATATTATCTCTCCTCGTAGGAGAAGTGACCAGTTGCTCCATAGCATTTGAGTTAATGAATTCCAGGAATCTTTGGGCTAGGGTGTTAGGGCTAGAATAGGGCTTGAGGACTGAAGTCATTAAAATAATGACAAACATTTGAGTTTAAGACTCCACATCCTTCAGATAATTAATACTAATGGAAAACCTATTATTCTATCAACTTTCTAAGTTTGTAAGAGCAATATTTAAAATCTGTCCCTATTTGTCTCCCTGTCATTTTAGGCTTTGTCCAGATTTTTTGCTCTAAAAATCTGGACAAAGCCTAAAATGATGGTGGACAGATTTTAAATATTGCTCTTACAAACTCAGAAAGTTGACAGAATAATAGCTTTTGCATTAGCATGAATTCTCTGAAGGATGAGGAGTCTTAAACTCAAATGTTTGTCATTATTTAATGACTTCAATCCTCAACTATTTGCCAGAAAAGTACAGATTTTAGGAGGGACACACCAAAAATATGAGGCCCAAAACACACACACACACACACACACACACACACACACACACACAGTCACTTTCTCATTCATACCTGCATTCATTCATTCACACACACGCACAGCCACTCATTCATACCTGCATTCATTCACACATCGCTCTCACTCTCCCGATCTCACACTCACATGCCACACACCCACTTACGCATTCATTCAGACATCCCTCTCACTCTTCCGATCTCACACATACAACACACAGTCACTTCCTCATTCATACCTGCATTCACTTACACATCGCTCTCACTCTCCCGATCTCAAACACACACAGCCACTTCATTCATTCATTCTTGCATTCACTCACACATCGCTCTCACTCTCCCGATCTCTCTCACACACACACACATACACACACACAGCCACTTCTTCATTCATTCCTGCATTCACTCACACTCGCCACGAACTAATAAGTTTAACTGCAAAATAAACCGCAAACTGTTTGCAGTTTATTTTGCAGCTAAGCTTATTAGTTTGCAGCACCCCTGTGAGGAACCCGCGGCACATTTTGCAAAGCGCACACTTTGGGAACCCCTGAAATATGGACTTTATGAGTGCCATGGGGGGGGGGGGGCCTTGGGAAAACCTGGATTCAGCAAGGGAGACGAAAATCGAAAAAGTCTGGGAACCTCTGTACTAAGGCATTGTCATAATTGTCAAGTAGTTCATTATGCAGCTCTTTTATACTGTTAGAAAGTTGTTCTATCTCAAGTTTTGAATACTTGATAAGGAGCTGCATATACTTGAAACTACATTCAAGATTAGTAATTTGCCATTCGGCTAATAAATCTGGTATAGTACTGCCCTGTGTAGGCATTACTAGGACTCTGAGTCCACGTGGAACAATATTTTCTTTCAAACAGACTTCTAGATGGTAATTCTGGTACTGTTGCCTTCTTAATTTAAATAAATTGTTCTCAATAGCACAAACTTTCGTTCTTAAAGAAAGAATGTCAATAGGTATGTTAGAAATTTCATTACCTGTCTCAGTACTGTTGAATGAAGGATTAACATGTCCATCTAACATACCAAAAATTTTTTTGAGTTCTACTTTCCACATCCAGTATGGTACTTCTAGGATTGTAGTGAAGTTCCACAATGTCATTTAGTCCTTCAGCCATCTCTCCGGTTTTGTTGGTGCAAAACAAATCTTGAATAAAGCAAAAACCAACAACCACCAACCAAAACCAGAACTTGGGTCCACGTAAAAAGTCACAAAGCACAAGAAATACACAGAAGGATCCAAGGATGACCAAAGGCTTCCAAAATAAATCCGTCTTTAATGTACAAAATGTAAAAGCATAAGCGCTTTCATAGCAAAGCTACTTCATCAGATGCATTTCACAACTAAAATCCTTTACTCACTATAAATACTAACTAAAAAGATCACGACTAAAAATGTTACTTCCTTAAAGACATATTACTAAAAATGCTCAGTACAATATATTTATTTATTTATTTATTTATATTTATTTGTTGACCGGGAGTGTCCGACTGGACGTAGGTCCATTTTCAGCGGAGGCCCGGGGAGAAAAGCTCCACAGTTAAAATAGTTACATTGGATTTATATATAAATACCAAATAAACATCCAACAAGGAATAAAACGTTACATATATATGTAAATATACCTAAAATAATAAAAAAAATAAAATAAAAGACATATACTTATATTTAGCAATTGTTATTATTATCTTGGTGAGCAGTATTCTGGTAGTATACAAGCTGCATCCCAGAAAAATGACAAAGTAAAAAAGTAAAATTATGCCTATATTATTCCAGTGATATCAAACAATATAGGGATATAATCGAAAGACACTGGGATATTTTGACTACAGACGACATTGAGGCTATAGTAGATAGGAGACCAAGACAGAACATGAAGTCCCTTAAAAGACATTTGTGTTTACCAAAAGGAATGTCATCTAGTACAAGTCATGAATGTACTACTGCATGTGGGCATTGTCAAGCCTGCAAATATATTGATAGTACAGGAACATTCTATCATCCCAATCAAAGTAGGACATATAGCTTTGGCATTGCTGCAACGTGCAGCGGTATGCACGTGGTCTATCTAGCTCACTGTTCAGTATGTACAAAATTCTATGTTGATAAAACTGATCGAGCACTGAGAGATAGAATTAAGGAACACTATTACCATATAAGTAAAAGTGATACACTCAGTGCTTTGTCCAAACATATTGTAGAAACTGGTGCCTCTCATTTGTTTAAGTTTATGGTAATAGGATGTATTCATGAAAACATAAGGAAAGGGGATATCAGAAATCAAACTGCACAGCTGGAAGCCAAATGGATAGTTAGACTACGAGGGGATTATGGACATGGCCTGAATGACAGAATACCACTGAGACCAAAGCTTAAAGCCAGGCCACTGACTAGGAAGTGATCTGGCATTTACTTATTTTGAATAATAACAATTGTTAAATAGAAGTATATGTCTTTTATTTTTTTTTTTATTATTTTAGGTATATTTACATATATATGTAACTTTTTATTCCTTGTTGGATGTTTATTATTTAGTATTTATATATAAATATATATTGTACTGAGAATTTTTAGTAATATGTCTTTAAGGAAGTAAAGTTTTTAGTCATGTGATCTTTTTAGTTAGTATTTGCAATGAGTAAAGGATTTTAGTTGTGAAATGCATCTGATGAAGTAGCTTTGCTACGAAAGCACTTATGCTTTTACATATTCTACATTAAAGACGGATTTATTTTGGGAGCCTTTAGTCGTCCTTGGATTCTTTTGTGTATTTCTTGTGCTCTGTGACTTTTTAAGTGGACCCAAGTTCTGGTTTTGGTTGGTGGTTGTTGGTTTTTGCTTCATCATAATTATTGTTCTGACCATACACTAAAGCCCAGCAGCAAAATATTTTCACTCTGTTACCAATCTCTCTGCTGCTTCTCTCCATAACAGATTACTTTCTTTGCCCACTGTCCTTACATTAAATAGCTATTTCTCATTCCCCAGGGATCTGCTTGACCATTCCCATCCTATTAAAACCTCTTCTACACAATTTTGAAACTTATTCCATGTTTCATTTTTTTTCTTGTTTTACAGAAAAGAGTAAAGATAACACTCAAACTGTAGCAGTCTTCTGCATGCTTGTGGGAGGTATATCTGACAGTAGGGAACTGTTATGATTTCCTCCAGCTCCAGACATCCTACAATGCTGCTTATCTACTTATTAAAATAGTTAAACTACTGTGACAACACAATTCAAGTTCTGTGCATGTTTACACCTTACTTGTGGCACACTAACTGCATAAACATTAAAAGGATTAAAAATGGTAGAGTGTAAGAGATGAAGGAGATATAAAAAAGAAAGCATACTATAACACATAAAAAATATGAGTACTTGGATGAAACTAAATTCATATTTGTTCCTGTAATCTAAGTTTGAAGATAACATATCCATTTTAAAATGGGCTGCAACAGTCAGTATACTGATTTGAAAGCTACAGTTCTAGAAAAGGCATTAGTTAACTCTTGATCTGGAAATGATCTGAAACAGTATTTGTAACTTAAAAAAGTTTGCTTGTTTATTTTAAGTTCATATTTTAATTACTAGTGGTCTGAACCAGAAATGCATCTATTCTTCCACTTAGTGTCAGTGGTTTTAATTAGTTGTCCTGCTGAGGCTTTTAGGATCATAGGATCACAGGAAGTTACTAGGCTAATGACCCTAGCGCCCTTACAAGCCTTGCCAAGTTCTACCCTTATTTCCACAATCAGCACCTATTGCCCCTGTCCAAGAGGGACACAAGTGGAACCCCTGGGGTGAATTTATGGTTACACATCCAATCGTCCAGCTTGCGTTTGAAGAGGGCCGATGAGGTTCTCTGCTTGACATGAATTGGGAGTCCGTTCAAAAGGTGTGGTAACCTCTGGGAGACAAATATGTCCCTCCAGCAGGTTCTATTAATGTTACACACCAGGTTAAGGTCTTTAGAGCGAGTAACCCGTGTACCATCTCACTTGCGGATATGCAGCATTTCCAATAAAGCAGGATTAGAGATGGCGTTATAAGGCAAGGCAGAGATCACCTCTGAGTAGTCTGTATGAAACAGAATAAAGTGACAGTGATTTCAGACGATCCACATATGACAGCTGGGGAAGACCTTGAATTTTCCTTGTGAGGAACCTTTGTGGTCTCTCCAATTGCTGCAGGTGCTTGGAAAGGTACATTCCAAAAGAGGCAATGTACTCAAATATTGGCCTGATGAGGGAAGAGTACAGAGAGGTTATAACTTCTTTTTATCTGGATGCAATGCCCTTAATGTATGAGATAAGCAATATAGAATGCCCTTCTTAACACTGTGGAGACATGATGATCAAAGGTAAGGCTGCTGTTACCCTGTGTGCCCAGATCTCACCACTGAGTGTGTACTTAGGGTGGTGCTATTCATGTGGTAGTTAGCAGGGACATTGTTCTTACCAAAAGGGATGATAATACATTTTTTGCATTGAGTTTAAGGCCATGACTTTGGCATCAATCATTTGTTTGTATAAGACCCTCTTGTAGTATGTTGACATTATTTGGAGATTCTATGACCGCCCCCAGTTTGCAGTCATCAGCAAACTGTCAGCCAGAGACCTTTAGTTTTTGCTTGTACTTCAGAGAAATAGATTCATCCGAGGACAGATCCCTGTGGAACACTACTGGCTGCAGGTCTGTTGTTGGAGGTGGATTCCCCTATTTTGACTATATACATTCTTATTTTGACTATATACATTCTATCAGTGAGACAGTTAGCGACTCATCTAACGATATAAGGGTTGATACCCAGTTGGGTGAGTTTGCCAATGATGCCCGAGTGGGGGATAATGTCAAAAGCCTTGGTTAAGTCTAGGTAGGCTGTATGCACAGATTTCCCTTCGTCCATGGCCTTCATGACAGTCTCGAAGAAGTCCCCCAAGTTGAACAGTCATGATCTCCCTTTGACAAATCCAAACTGAGTAGGGTCAAGTGTTTGGCGATTACCTATATCTTTGTTGATTAGGTCCATGATGATTCAAATCCATGGCCTTGCAGATAAAGCTAGTCAGGCTAACAAGATCTATAGTTCCAGGCTCAGCTGGAAGCACCACTTTTGTGCAAGGGAATAACGGTGGCCGTTTTCCATTCAGCTGAAATGAAGCCGGTGCTTAGACTGTAACTGACGAGAGTACCCAATAGTGTTGCTAATTCTTGTTGGAGCCCATGTAGGACGCAGCCTGGGATGATATCAAGTCCTATAGATGCTGTGTTTTTTGCCTTAGAGATGGTGCTTATGACTTGCTCTTTAGAGATACAAGGTAGGGAACAGGTGTATGGGATGTCATGCGGTATGTGTGGCGGGGACAGGAGAGTGAAGTTTTCACAGAATCTGTCGGCCAACAGGTTAGCTATGTCCACGGGCTCAGTTTATGTGGTATCATTACCTACCAGTTCGGCACAAATCTGGGCCTTTCCTTTCAGGTTATGGATGTAATTAAAGAATGCCTTATGATTGTCTATAGTTGAGGAAGCTAATTTGGATTCATAGTTTGCTTTGGAGGATTTCACAAGAAGTCTTATTTGTTTGTTAAAGCTGAGGAGGGAGTGTTTTCAGTTTAGGCTTGCTCCCTCTTACTCTTAGACAGCAATTTCTTCCTCTAATTGTAAAGCCTGTTAAATGGCGGCAGTTGTCGAACAGGCAGGTTTGCTCTTCCTTGAGGAGCTTGTTTTGGTCCTATCAAGTACAGCCAAGTCAATGCAATTATACAGGTGTTTGTATAAAGCACTGGTGTAGAACTCGGCATAGTTGCCACTTGTATCTGAGGGGGAAGGTGCAATTAAGCTATTTATACCATCCCATATGGGGTTATAATCTCCTATGGAGAAGTTTTCTAGTTTAGTTGCCGCTGGCGGGGGTGGAATCAGGTGTGACAGTTACTTCGAATGAGACTGATTTGTGGTCATATCTCACCAGGAAAGACCTCACAGTGAGGGTGCTACAGTGATGCCCCATATTGGTAAGCACCAGATCCAGGATACTGGCACCCCTTGTGGAGCTGTCAACCAGCTAGTCCAGGGCACTGGAGGCGAGGAAGTCGAGGAACCTTTGGGCAAGTGAGTTTGAGCATGAGTAATTTACCCAGTCAATGGATGGGTAGTTAAAGTCACCTAACACCATGGTGATTGGATGTATCTTGACAGACTCAAGTAGATCCAAATATCCCGAGTGGTGTCTGATTCATGGTGGGGGTCCTGTAGCTGGCAATGACTTCAATAGG